>NW_028158475.1:478318-550818 GCF_964263955.1 Coregonus lavaretus | reverse complement strand
AGTCATTTTCTGAGGGGAACTAGCTAACCTGAATGGTGTTGTTTTAGACACTGGGTGAAAGAGCAGAGTTGGTCGGAAGTTGATTTCTATTTCAGTCATTTTCTGAGGGGAACTAGCTAACCTGAATGGTGTTGTTTTAGACACTGGGTGAAAGAGCAGTTGTTCGGAAGTTGACTTCTATTTCAGTCATTTTCTGAGGGGAACTAGCTAACCTGAATGGTGTTGTTTTATACACTGGGTGAAAGAGGAGAGTCCAGGGGAGGATGTAGAGTGGGGCTCCCGAGTGGCGCAGCGGTCTAAGGCACTGCATCTCAGTGTTTGAGGCGTCACTACAGACCCCCTGGTTCGATTCCAGGCTGTATCACAACCGGCCGTGATTGGGAGTCCCATAGGGCGGCGCACAATTGGCCCAGCGTCGTCCGGGTTTGGCCGGTGTAGGCCGTCATTGTAAATAAGAATTTGTTCTTAACTGACTTGCCTAGTTAAATAAAGGTAAAATAAAATAAATAAAAATAGTCTGAGGGTGTTTGACATTGGCACTGACTGGAGAGATGCCGCTTTGGGGGTATAGAGATCCATACATAGGCTTACAGTATCATCGCTATACAGTATATCCACTACTTGTAACCAGAAGTGTGAAAGCCTAGTGGTTCACACTAAGAGCAATACCATAGAATTATATTATAGCGTGTTAAATATGTCTCTATGAATAGCAACTATTGTAATGAGTGGTCGTTGGTGGGCAGAATAAATACACTGTAGACTTAAATGGATATTAATTCTGCTAACAGCTGAGAAGCTGTGCTGTGGGAGAGAGAGAGAAAAAAAGACTCAGCCCTGCTGTAAGGGGTTGAGAGGTGAAAGGCTAACGGAGTGAACTCCAAGTCCTTACCCCGCTTCCTCCCCACTCCTTGTCACATCAGGGCTGAGTGACGGGATGGGGGGTGACAGTAGCGACTGTCCCCTATCTCCTCTCTCCGCCCCCATCCCCCTCCGCCCCCAACAGCAACCCTCGTAGGGATATAGGGTGACCTCCCATTGGGGCATGAAGGGGGCAAGCAGCCCTCAGCCTCCCTGGCTGTCAAAAGCACATCCAGCATCAAGCAGCATGTCGCCTGTCACCCTCTGGAGAAGACTATTAGGTTCAGTCCCAAATGGCACCCTATTCCCTACATAGTGCACTACTTTTGACAAGAGCCCTATGGGCCCTGGTCAAAAGTAGTGCACTATATAGGGAATAGGGTGTCATTTGGGACGCAATCTTAGTCTGGTGAATTAATGTTGACAGCTTGACAGCTGGTGTGTTTCGTGGCGCTTAAATCTCTATAGTTACTGGAGGTATCAGTGGAGGTAGAACTACTCTCTAGTGACAGGCCTTGATTACGGGTGCCGAGATTACAACTACTGTGTGGAGATTGGAGAACAATTCCCTTCCTGTGACTAGACTAGACCTGACGATACATTTCTAGAAAAAAGTATAGTCAAAGCCAACATATCTGCATCACTTAAATTTAGAGCCAATTAGTTAGAGACAACATCTACCCAATATCTAGTCAACATAATTCAGTAACTTGATAGATAGGCTACATGTTAAACATTCTCATAAAACGCATTCCAACCTTTATTAATCAAACAGTACTACAAATTGCACTGTATTGCGCCCAGAGTGGAAGTACCAGGATGTGTCAATCAAATGTCTCTTTAAATAATGGATGGAAGGGTGTGGCATTGTTCATTACAACACAGTCTGTACACACACACCTTCCTTCACAGTGATATTGCTCAATAAGCAGGTCCCCAGGTGTGGGTGGGTGTATGAACCTGCTGAACTGAATATGATGACAGTAATCAGTGTGGCTGTTGTACACTTGGGTTAATCTGGAACAACACACTCACTCACACACTCATTCACTCACTCATCCACTCACTCACCCACTCACTCACTCACTCACTCACTCACACACTCACACACACACTCACTCATTCACACACTCACACACTCACGTAAGCACACACTCTCACTCACCCACTCACACACTTACACACTCACTCACTCACATACTCACTTACACACTCACTCACTCACACACTCACGTAAGCACACATTCACTCACACACACACTCACACACTCACTCACACACTCACTCACACACACATTCACATATGCACACACACAAACACTCTGGTACGCACACTCACTCACACACTCACACACTCACAGATTCACTCACTCACTCACACACTCACACATTTACTCACTCACTCACACCCTCACTCACTCACTCACGTATGCACACACACACACACAGAAACACTCATTCAAACATCAACACCCAAAAACATAGATCCACACACACACTCACGTATGCACACACATAAACATGCTTGCAAGCACGTGCACACACATGCACCGTATACACTCATGCACTTTCATAAACATACACCCTTATGTACACATATGCACCCCCTCGCCTGCTCTTTTTCATAAACACACTGTACCCAGCTCTCATCATGACATTATGAACACACTCACACGTCTGTTTTACTATCCTTGTGGGGACCAAACAATTGATTCCCAATCAAAATCCTATTTTCCCTAACCCCTAACCATAACCCTCAACCTAACCCAAACCTTAACCCCTAACCCTAAACCTAACCCTGACCCTAATTCTAACCCTAACCCTAAAATAACCTTTTGAAGGAGACTGCGAAATGTCCCCACAAGGATAGTAAAACCAAACACACACACACACAGTCAACTACAGGAGTGTAACACAGTCAACTACAGGAGTGTAACACAGTCAACTACAGGAGTGTACACAGTCAACTACAGGAGTGTACACAGTCAACTACAGGAGTGTACACAGTCAACTACAGGAGTGTAACACAGTCAACTACAGGAGTGTAACACAGTCAACTACAGGAGTGTAACACAGTCAACTACAGGAGTGTACACAGTCAACTACAGGAGTGTAACACAGTCAACTACAGGAGTGTAACACAGTCAACTACAGGAGTGTAACACAGTCAACTACAGGAGTGTAACACAGTCAACTACAGGAGTGTAACACAGTCAACTACAAGAGTGTAACCCAGTCAACTACAGGAGTGTAACACAGTCAACTACAGGAGTGTAACACAGTCAACCACAGGAGTGTAACACAGTCAACTACAGGAGTGTAACACAGTCAACTACAGGAGTGTACACAGTCAACTACAGGAGTGTAACACAGTCAACTACAGGAGTGTACACAGTCAACTACAGGAGTGTAACACAGTCAACTACAGGAGTGTAACACAGTCAACTACAGGAGTGTAACACAGTCAACTACAGGAGTGTAACACAGTCAACTACAAGAGTGTAACCCAGTCAACTACAGGAGTGTAACACAGTCAACTACAGGAGTGTAACACAGTCAACTACAGGAGTGTAACACAGTCAACTACAGGAGTGTAACACAGTCAACTACAGGAGTGTAACACAGTCAACTACAGGAGTGTACACAGTCAACTACAGGAGTGTACACAGTCAACTACAGGAGTGTAACACAGTCAACTACAGGAGTGTACACAGTCAACTACAGGAGTGTAACACAGTCAACTACAGGAGTGTAACACAGTCAACTACAGGAGTGTAACACAGTCAACTACAGGAGTGTACACAGTCAACTACAGGAGTGTACACAGTCAACTACAGGAGTGTAACACAGTCAACTACAGGAGTGTACACAGTCAACTACAGGAGTGTAACACAGTCAACTACAGGAGTGTAACACAGTCAACTACAGGAGTGTAACACAGTCAACTACAGGAGTGTAACACAGTCAACTACAGGAGTGTAACACAGTCAACTAAAGGAGTGTAACACAGTCAACTACAGGAGTGTACACAGTCAACTACAGGAGTGTAACACAGTCAACTACAAGAGTATAAGTTACAGAGTGTGTCATATAAATCAACAGCTATGATGACCTCATTCCAACCCTCCCTCCACCCACTTTATTGAGGTCCAGATGCAAGAGGGCTTCACTGTTCACTCCTCCTGTAACAAAACACACACATGCATACATGCACACACACTTACTTACGGAGTCAAATACACACAGACACAGGCGCACATACACACACATACACACACTTAAACAATGGCCTGCTGTGTGCAGCTGTTGTTGTCTGAGACAGAGAGGCCATGCAGGTGGTGTAAACCTGTCTGCCAAGCCCCACTAGCAACACACCTGGCAAGACACCACACCGCAGACCACCACATGGCAATACACTTTTAGTTTAACAGCCATTTAAGATGTACTAAAGAAAGGATTTGGACTACCTCTTATGCATCTGCATAGAAATCTAATATACCTCCTTTTGTCACATTTGTGATTTGTAATAGCTTTAATACTATAAAAGTTTAATTTAGTAATGTGTGCATTTATTGATGTATGCACTGGCAAAGTGCGGAAGATTTATTGTATAACTTAAACAAATAACCACTTTAATGAATATATTTTTATTTAGCTTTTACCGATTTCCAGGACCCTTTTAGCAAAGAAGAGAAACCTTTCTAAATGTCCTCCTCTTCACTAAAGCACCGAAGTGCGCCAATATCACACTTCCACTCTATGTTTTATAAAGTCACTGACTGGCTCTTTATCTTTCCAGACTAAACCGATGACAGCTTTCCACATACTTCCATAGCCTTCTAATGGCCACCATCTTCCTCAAAAATTGGTTCATTATTGTCGGCTATCTTGGCCCTCGCCAAACAAAACCTAACCAGCATCCCTAAACTACCTCTCTCTCTCTCTCTCTCTCTCTCTCTCTCTCTCTCTCTCTCTCTCTCTCTCTCTCTCTCTCTCTCTCTCTCTCTCTCTCTCTCTCTCTCTCTCTCTCTCTCTCTCTCTCTCTCTCTCTCTCTCTCTCTCTCTCTCTCTCTCTCTCTCTCTCTCTCTCGCTCTCTCTCACACACACACACACACACACACACACACACATATACACAATAGCAGACAACCACAGCTCATAATTACCCATTCCATTCCTACTTGCAGAACCCTAAAACACAGACTCATGCATGCACGTATGCACACATCAAAAAATCCCATCCACAATAAATGAAGCCCAACAAATCATGACCTCACAGTCACACACACAGTCAAATGTAAATCCATTGGATTAGGATCTAAGTAGATCTAAAGCTTTGTGTGATCGTTGTTTTCCCACATACAGTCAACAAACCTTAACACAGAATGAGCTGTGTGTGTGTGTGTGTGTGTGTGTGTGTGTGTGTGTGTGTGTGTGTGTGTGTGTGTGTGTGTGTACTGCGTACATGCCTGCGTGTGACTAACTACATGCCTATAGTTTTGGTCTGTGGTACGCCTTATAACAGACAGTACAGCTATAAGACATGTTCCACTAACCAACCCTTTCCACTGTTCTAGTCTAGCCCGTTGTTCTAACCAATGACTGTTCTAACCCCAGAGTGTTTGGACCAGTTCATGCCAGGTTCCTTGCCCCAGGTCAGGCTGGCAGTCTAGTTCTGGGGTGGTTGGACAGGAACATGCCTTATTTTTTCCATGCCTATTTTATTTTTCCACCCAATGGTTCACTCCATGTTGGTTCTTGTCTTGTCTTGCTGCTAGCTGTTGTTTTCATGCTGGAGTTGTTGCTGCTGCTGTGTGTGTGTGTGTGTGTGTGTATGTGTGTGTGTGTGTTTGTGTGTGTGTGTTTTCAAGCTCCTCAGGAGGAGCTAAGAGGTGATCTCATCTGAATCACCCCTCTCCACAACATTGCATTTATCTGACCAAAATAGCCACCTCGGGTTGGAAAAACCCCACTCAAGACTACAGCCGCCCACAAAAATAGGCCAAGAGTTTCCAAAGCAGGAAGCTAGCATCTGTCCGTCTGTCTGACTGACTGTCTGGGTGTGAGTTGAGGTGGTGGTGAAGCTAGGTGGTTGAGTCTGCGTTATGAGACTGACAGACAACAGCTACAGCGCACAATAACTTATTATTTATTGATCAGGTTTCAAACTCTAGACAAACGCTTCATCATATGTTTCATGGATTGATTGCTGATGAGCTATTGATAAGTACTGACAATCTAGTTCAGGAATTTTCCTGAATTGAAACCTGCTTGAGCCTCAGTTCAATATTGTCAACTAAATGTATCACCATCATCATCATCAATAAGCTTCTATCACCCAGAGCCAGGTCTTCTTTCACCTCCACCACCCTCATCATCATCGAGCTTCATGTTTTGGCTATGAACAGGAGGGAAACAGTGCTTGCTTACATTACTGTCTGACTTTGCTTTGCCAACTCTCAGTGACTGAGGCTTAATTACGCCTATCCGCCCTGAGGGAGACTACACACACTCACACAAACATTAACCCTCCCCATCCTCTCTAGAACTCTACCGTGGAGGAGAAAAAAAATAGAAACGAGCTAAAAAAAAACACATTCCACTTCCCGTAAAACCAGGAAAGGGGCCGTGAGTCACTGTGCAGCCGTCTTAAACGGCCCTGTTCTGGTCAGGCGGCCACCTTTGAATGTCTCCGCGCGGTGCTTTTAACTTCAGTCGCTCCACTGCTCTACTTGCTCCAGTCAAGTGTAGTCGCCCACGCTCTCTAGCCATCCGTCCGCTTCCATCCCGCGATTTGTCCAACTGCCACTCCGTCTCCGACTATAGCGCTGCACTGTGGCGGTTTGTATTTTCTATCGTTTTTGTCAATGGTCCCTTGTTCTGTTGGCTCGCTCCAAAGTGCGCTACCATGATAAGTGTCAACTTCACTAGGCTACATCATATATAATTTACAAAGGAGATTAAAGTTTAAAGCGCCCATCGTGTAAGGAGGATATGCAAACAAAGTTTATCACTACATGCCATGGAAGATGATGGATGACCACTTAAAATAGACAATATGCACCTAAAGTTCAGCAATTGATCAGAAAATATCAATAGAGCAATGTATTTTCACAAACATTGCCAGCATAATCTGATCCTACTAGGCTACTGACACAGAAGACAGTAAACACATCAACCAGCCCACACTGAGTCCCAGCAGATATGCTATTGTCTGTAATTTAGAGTTCCAGTCCTTTACCCTTTATTTTCTTAGTTTAATGGTGCCAGGAAAGGCATTACGGTAAACGGAACCTGAAAGGAACTGCCAAAGAAAGACACTCTTATGGGAATAAGCTTCAGTAGGCTAAAACACACACACACACACACTCTCTCACACACACACACTCACACACACACACACACACTCTCTCTCTCTCGGAAGTACCCATGACTAGTATGACTGGAACCCCAAAACAGATCCAAACCCCCAAACAATAATGTATTATTTTTTTCCCATTCAACTCGCACGCACTTCCCTGAATCACTGATTAGTCAAGTCCAGCTGATATACCCACTTCATACATTCACAACATAGGCAACCCGTTAAGGAACCCAGTCAGGGTTCTGGCGAGGTGTCAACGGAACCTGGGTTCTATTAGACAACTGCAGCTGCATGTGACTGATTAAGCAGAGGGCTTCAGGTAGATCACAGAAATTGTTATGATGATTTCTGTTCATAATTAAGACCAGGGACCCGAGTGTGTGTGTGTCTGTCTGTGTGTGTATTTGTGTGTTTGTGTGTGTGTGCATGCGTTCCTGCATGTCTGAAATAAGATTTATGACTTGCCAAAGGAAAAATGTACCCCCTCCTTCCATCCATCCATACCTCCCCTGCTCAATGTTTCCCCATGATCATACCCCTCTTTATCTATTTTTCCACTCTCTCATTCCATTTCAGAGGATTTTATAGGTAGATTTATGTTCTTTCCCCCATGTCTCGCCCCATTGGGTTTTAATGATCACATGTCGAGCTCCCTCATCTGGCCAATGTCCTCCAGCTGATACCTTTAGGTTCACTTGGGGCCAGATTCCCAGACACAGATTAAGTTTAATCCTGGACTGGACTAAAAAACACACTCAATGGAGAATCTCAATTAAAAGTGTTTTTTAGTCCAGGAACAACTTTTCTCTGGGACAGGAAAACGTACAAACATACAGTAGGTCCTTTGAGTTCATAGTTACATATAGTAGGTTGTGTCTCTATCTTGACAGAGATGCTGTTCTAAACCCAGACAGACCCAGACTGAGACACATTCCCCCCCTATGATGGAGATATCCCACATGTCTGTACAACTCCCTGCCTGGACCTTAGTGCCTGCCTACACACCCACACTCAGCAGCTCCAGACCCCTAACCATGCACCCAAAGGGGACAATTGTGACTCAGAGCGACTCACGCATAGGCCTAGCACACACACATAAGAGCTGCAAACAAACACACACACACACACACACACACACACACACACACACACAGCTATGTCTTACTATACTTGTGAGGACTTTTTGGGGACCAACAATTGATTCCCTGTCACGCCCTGGCTCTGGGGACTCTTATATGTTGAGCCAGGGTTTTCTATGTGTTATTTTCTATGTTTTGTTCTAGTTCGTGTATTTCTATGTTGGCCAGGGTGGTTCCCAATCAGAGGCAGCTGTAGCTTGTTGTCTCTGATTGGGGACCATACTTAGGCAGCCTGTTTGGCACTGTTTATGGTGGGATCTTGTTCCGGAAGGTTTGTGTTCAACCCAGGACTTCACGTATCGTTTGTTTTGTTGTTTTGGTTCGTGTTGTACATTTAATAAAGTATGTACGCATATCACGCTGCGCCTTGGTCCGCTTCATCTAACGACGATCGTGACAGAAGATCCCACCAAAGGAGGACCAAGCAGCGTGTCCAGGAACAGACAGCCTGGACTTGGGAGGAGATCCTGGACGGGAAGGGATCCTGGACTTGGGACGAGATTCAGGCCGGAATGGATCGCCGTCCTTGGGAGGAGACTGTGGAGCCTGCTCCCCGCACCAAGCCAGTGGTGCGCGTCGCCAGCCCGGTCCGGCCCGTTCCTGCTCCCCGCACCAAGCCAGTGGTGCGCGTCGTCAGCCCGGTCCGGCCCGTTCCTGCTCCCCGCACCAAGCCAGTGGTGCGCGTCGTCAGCCCGGTCCGGCCCGTTCCTGCTCCCCGCACCAAGCCAGTGGTGCGCGTCGTCAGCCCGGTCCGGCCCGTTCCTGCTCCCCGCACCAAGCCAGTGGTGCGCGTCGCCAGCCCGGTCCGGCCCGTTCCTGCTCCCCGCACCAAGCCAGTGGTGCGCGTCGCCAGCCCGGTCCGGCCCGTTCCTGCTCCCCGCACCAAGCCAGTGGTGGGTGTCGCCAGCCCGGTCCGGCCCGTTCCTGCTCCCCGCACCAAGCCAGTGGTGCGCGTCGCCAGCCCGGTCCGGCCTGTTCCTGCTCCTGCTCCCCGCACCAAGCCAGTGGTGCTCGTCGTCAGTCCGGCACGGTCCGTGCCTGTTCCACCGGTGCCTGGTCCGGCACCGGTCAGCTGCTCCACACCGGAGCCAGAGCAATCCGCTCCACCGATGTCCAGTCCAGCTCCGGCCAGCGGGGCCAGACCAGACCAGGGGCGCTACGGGGGGGTAGTGAGAGAGTGGTGGTCACGCCCGGAGCCGGATCCGCCTCCGAGGCGGAATGCCCACCCGGCCCCTACCCTCTTGTGTTTGGTTGGCGCGGTCGCAGTCCGCGCCTTTGGGGGGGGGGGTACTGTCACGCCCTGGCTCTGGGGACTCTTATATGTTGAGCCAGGGAGTGGATTTTCTATGTGTTATTTTCTATGTTTTGTTCTAGTTCGTGTATTTCTATGTTGGCCAGGGTGGTTCCCAATCAGAGGCAGCTGTAGCTTGTTGTCTCTGATTGGGGACCATACTTAGGCAGCCTGTTTGGCACTGTTTATGGTGGGATCTTGTTCCGGAAGGTTTGTGTTCAACCCAGGACTTCACGTATCGTTTGTTTTGGTTCGTGTTGTACATTTAATAAAGTATGTACGCATATCACGCCGAGCCTTGGTCCGCTTCATGTAACGATCGTGACATTCCCATTCAAAATCCTATTTTCCCTAAGCACTAACCTTAACTTGAACCCTAATCTTAACTTTAACCCTAACTGTAACCCTAAAATAGCGTTTTTACAAGTGAGGACCTGCAAAATGTCCTCACTTCTCTGAATTTTTGTTGGTTTGCTATTGTTGTGAGGACTTCTGGTACTTACAATTATAGTAAAACGCACGCACGCACGCACGCACGCACGCACGCACGCACGCACGCACGCACGCACGCACGCACGCACGCACGCACGCACGCACGCACGCACGCACGCACGCACGCACGCACGCACGCACGCACGCACGCACGCACGCACGCACGCACGCACGCACGCACACACACACACACACACACACACACACACACACACACACACACACACACACACACACACACACACACACACACACACACACACACACACACACACACACACACACACACACACACACACACACACACACACACACACACACACACACACACACACACACACACACACACACACACACACACACACACACACACACACACACACACACACACACACACACACACACACACACACACACACACACACACACACACACACACACACACACACACACACACACACACACACACACACACACACACACACACACACACACACACACACACACACACACACACACACACACACACACACACACACACACACACACACACACACACACACACACACACACACACACACACACACACACACACACACACACACACACACACACACACACACACACACACACACACACACACACACACACACACACACACACACACACACACACACACACACACACACACACACACACACACACACACACACACACACACACACACACACACACACACACACACACACACACACACACACACACACACACACACACACACACACACACACACACACACACACACACACACACACACACACACACACACACACACACACACACACACACACACACACACACACACACACACACACACACACACACACACACACACACACACACACACACACACACACACACACACACACACACACACACACACACACACACACACACACACACACACACACACACACACACACACACACACACACACACACACACACACACACACACACACACACACACACACACACACACACACACACACACACACACACACACACACACACACACACACACACACACACACACACACACACACACACACACACACACACACACACACACACACACACACACACACACACACACACACACACACACACACACACACACACACACACACACACACACACACACACACACACACACACACACACACACACACACACACACACACACACACACACACACACACACACACACACACACACACACACAGTGCTTCCAAAATGCCAAACAGCCTCTTACAGAAAACAAGCTGTATTATTAGTTGCAGCCCTCCATCTCCCTCCCTGAAGTATCACGTTTTGATGATGGTGACCACTTGGGAATTTGGGTGTTTTACATTAGATACCTTCCTACGCTTTCTGGGCAGAGGGGAGGAGGGGGAGTCGAGGGGGGTTGAAGAGAGGAGGCGAGGGGGAACAACTGATTTTAGCTGGAAGTTCCACTCCAGGTGCCAGAGGAGACACCCCTCCACCCCCTTCCTCACCCCTCCTTCCCCTTTCTTCATGTGGCGGAATGCTGGGTAACTATTAATCACAAACACAATGATGTCATTGCCCCCACATCTCACGTGGACCATTAAAGTGGCGTTGCTACCAGTAATAACACACACAAACACACATTCTAACTATATGGATGTCTACAGTGAGCTCTTGGGCCAAGAAAAACGTATGAATCACAATGATGTTTTTATCAGGTTGTTTCCTATTGAAGACCCACAATGTAATACACAGCACCGCTTTTGCCAGTAGTACTTCATATTATGAAAACGCCTATTGTCCAATTCTGTATTATGATACCAGTGATGATAATAGTGATAATGTTGTAGTGTGTAGATGAGGTATTGAGTATTGAACATTAGTTACAAAGGGGGAGGAGTGTGGGGGGTGAATTGACTCATGTTCACATTTTCCAAGCCATGGAAGGAGAGAATGTTCTCTGGCCCATATGCCCAAGGCAAGCGTAGGCAAGGAGAAATAGTGGAGAGATAGAAAAGGAGAAGAGAGAGAGAGCGAGCGAGAGAGAGAGAGATATATGGTGAGAGAGGGAGAGAGGACAGATTGATGTTGTAACACAGAGAGGGGGAAGTGAGAGAGAGAGAGAGAGAGGGAGCTACAGTGCTATACTGTTTCAGCTGGTCTGTGTGTGTACTGCTAACATCCATGCGTCAGAATGAAGCTATTCCCAGACTCACACACACTCACAAATGCATTTACATGTGAGTGTCTGTAGCCCTCCCTTTCTATGCTCACAATGTCATTCCAGGAGAGAAACTGCGTGCATGTTGTGAGCGTTCTTTTTTTTGGTCTTCGCTCTTTTGATGTATTCGTTGCCATTTCTCCACACACCGCTTTGATTGGCTTTTGGTTGTTTCCTTGACAACAGATCTATATAGGTCGTACCACCGTTGGCGTAGGGGTGGTACACAATCTAGGGATGTATCACTACTAGAAGCAGACCTATGAAGGCTCATGGCTGTAGAGAGACACACCTTACACGACGAGGGTGTGGCAAATACCAGAACATCAGGACACTGGCATTGTATTTCTATCACTATAATGAGTAGAACTTAATCCATATAATCATATCATGACTTTCTTTCTCTCATTTGACGTGAAGAGGCTTAAGACTACTGGCCACCACTCTACAACACCATAGCCAAGGTGAGCTGTGGTACCAGAAAGTGAGCGGGAGTGAGTGTGGCCCTTGAGGCCCCAAACACTGGTAACAGTAGACGTTGGCTAGGTTCCAATATCCATACTAGCCACTTATTTAGTTAGAATCCATGGCCAGTACATTGCTTCATTCTAAGTAGTATGCTAGTATAGACATTGGAAAAAAACGTAAGAGAGTCCCCTAGAGAGTGAGCGTGGCCCCTGAGGACCCCAGACACTGGGAACAGGAGACATCAGACTTGGTTTATCTACAAGGTGATAATCACACAGAGAATTCTGAAGGCCCCGTGTTGAGTGAATGTGTCAATTAGATTTTCTGATTGCCTAACACCTTGTGTTGTCTTGACGTCATTTCGAGGATCTGGCAACACACACCCTAATGACTAACCGCCCACCTGCTGTGTCCGTAGACATTATGATAACATCCACAATATTTTATTAGTTCTATCAAATGGTTTCCTACCTCTCTTGCAACATTCGTGAACTCCCTTTGACTTTCTACTGTTTATTAACATGTATGCTTGACCCTCTAATGTTTCGTCCATTTTGAAGGGGTAATGATTAAAATAATTAATGATTAATGATCTTAGAAGCATTGTTCTTACTGTTATTGTATGAAGTGTATGCCCATGTTAATATTAGACGTACATGACTGAACACAACACACACACACACAAAGACAAGTAGGTGCGCATACGCACACACACACACACACACACACACCAACCCCCAATGCCACTAACATGCTCACTCCACTACAGGAAATAAAGCATTTCCTGCTGAATTTCACACAGGAAGTGAGGTTTGTGGCTCGCTGTGTTTTTGGTGAATTATGAATGAGAGCCGTAGTGTCATTCAGCCCTGATGAACTCTTCTAGAGCTTCTTATTGATAATAAACAGGAAATCAAATCCGTCTTGGTTGTGTGTCTATGAGGCTGAGTGTGACCTATGTCTTACCTCACCTTGATATTAAGTTGTTTACACACATGTAATATAATTCTGCTCATCCAACCAACCCCAAACCCTTCCCTCTGTATCCCCATTCTGGAAACACAACCCTGGAGTCTGTCAAAGCATCTGCCCCCCTTCCCACTGGCTTCCAGTCTATAAAAACAGAAAGTTTGCTGCTCCCTCTCTCGCCTGTGGACAGAAATGAGAAAGGGGAAGGTGAGGGGAGGAGGTGGTGTGTGTGTGTGTGTGTGTGTGGGGGGGGGGGGGGGGGGGGGGTTCCGCTTAGAGCCATGCCATTAGACTGATTACAATTGGTGAATTACACAGGTGCTCGTTAGGCCTCGTTAGAGCTCGGCGCTCTGATGTGGCTTGTCGACACAGGCACTTACAGATACAGAACAAAGAGGGATGGAGGAGGGGGACTCTGTTGTCTTTTCTCTTTATGGCAGGGGTGTGTGTGGGGGGGTGGAGTGTGTGTGTGGGGGGGAGAGGGGTGTGTGTGAAGATAACAATGGGTACATTTACATGGACACAATAATATAATTACTGTGAATAAATCAGATTAATAGAATAGTTTGATAAAAACGTTTACATGCAAGAAGAACGATTTCCCTAATAATCCGGTTTACATGGACACATCTGAAATCAGGCTACAAATTATGAATGTTGATGAATGCAGAAAATCGGCAATCAAAATAAGCATTCTATCAAAGCGGCCATCTTATTTTTGAGAAGCCAATTTAATTCTGAGTTCTGACATAATAAAGTTAAGGGTTAAGATGCATAAGAGGGAGGCTTGCTGGGCTGGTGCTAGCACATGCGCAGATCAAACACACCGCTGGAACGCCCATTAAGGTGTTTACATGTCCTAATCATTTAAAAGATATAATCTAGGGGTTTTACTCAGCGTATGCTTACTTCGATTATGACCTTACATCGATTAAGATAATCAGAGTAACATGTTTACATGACTAATAACATACTCTGCCTATTGCCATAATCAGTTTAATATCAAATGATGAATGTGCATGTAAACGTAGTCATTGATGTAGCAAGGTGGAGCCGAGGGATGAAACCAAGTGTTTCATTAGTGTTGTACGCCTGTGTCTCTTCTCATCCATCCTGTTTTTTCTTCCTCATCAAGGTCAGATCCTACCCCCGATCATAGAAGCCAGTGGAGGCTGCCGAGGGAAGAACGGCTCATAATAATGGCTAAAATGGAGTAAATGGAATGGTATCCAACACATCAAAGACGTGGTTTACATGTGGTTGATACCATTCCATTGACTCCATTCCAGCCATTACTATGAGCCGTCCTCCCCTCAGCAGCCTCCACTGATAGAAGCCCAAAACACTGTTAGGACATCACCTTTCTTTAATGGAGATAATAATAATAATAATATGCCATTTAGCAGACGCTTTTATCCAAAGCGACTTACAGTCATGCGTGCATACATTTTTTTTGTGTATGGGTGGTCCCGGGGATTGAACCCACTACCTTGGCGTTACAAGCGCCGTGCTCTACCAGCTGAGCTACAGAGATACAGTCAAAACACTGTTAGGACATCACCTTTCTTTAATGGAGATACAGTCAAAACACTGTTAGGATCATCACCTTTCCCCTTAATGGAGATACAGTCAAAATACTGTTAGGATCATCACCTTTCCCCTTAATGGAGATAGATGTCAAGAACAATAATTAAAATATTTCCCCCATAACAGGTGAAGACAAGCCTTAAGCAGCAAAGATATTTCACATACAGCCACTCTCCTGATTGAATGATAAGACATCCTCATTTCTAGGCCTCAGCCATCAGGACTACCAAGTCAGCTGCACAGCTGTGGGAGATAAAAAAAAAATACATAACTCATTTTAACCGTTTTGCTGCCGGACAGAATTCAAGTTTAACCGTTTCACTGCCGAGCAGAATTGAGTCGTCTGCGGTCTAGGCTGAGCTCCCTGACTAAAAGCATGCAGCCTTTCTCTCTCTGTCTTACTGGCTGAGAAGTTTCAGTCGCAGCAGTACTGGTGTTGTTGAGGTCCGTTGCTCGGCCTCTCCCAGTCTGCTGGTGGTTGGTAACTAGGCTACGCCTGTCTCAGCTACCACTACCTGACTATTAGCATTGTCAGTACTTCTAGTTTGTGCTGATGACCCAGAAAACACCTAGAATACAACAGACCGACAAAGTATAACTGTAATATCATGGCACGAACAATACCGTCAAATACAATAGTCAAAATATCCTTCAGAATGATTTGTCTTTTTTCTCTAAATTCATCACTGGTAGTCTACTTCTGAGAAAAGGTGTTTATGACTGTTCAGGTACATCATCATCATCAAGTGTGTTGCCAAACTGTTGCTTACAAAAAATAAATGCAAGTAAGCTTTCTCTTTCAGTGAAAAGTAAGGGTGTAAAAGAAGAAAGAAAAAGAAAGAGTGAGAGAGACAGATCTGCTGCCAATTTTCTGAAAAAAGAAACCCACACATGCTTCACCATGCATAGCGGTGACTGGATGTTTTCTCCCCTCTGTCTGTCAGGGGATTCAGGGGAAAGTAGACCGAGGTCAGGGGTCTGCACAGCCAGGCACCGAGCATTTGATGTGTGACCGAAAAGTGTCATGTTTATTTGGGGGCATGTGAATCTGCGAGTCAGAGGGCCTTTATGAGTGTAAGTGTCTGTGTGTATATGTATATGTACTATGTTCTCATGTTTCCATGGGACTGAAACGTTTATCTTTGTGGTTTCTTTAGAAAGTTTGAGAATGTACGTTATCAATCCTGCGTATAACAGTTGCAACTGTGACTTTCTTTTCTGGCATTGCAGAATTCAACTGACTGGTAGTCTGCTCTATATTTCTGATAGGTAGCAATCAATGCTTATGAACACAGGGACTGTTTGTGCGTTAATATGTATATTGTGGGTACAAGGCTGGTGAACCACTTCTGATAAATAAACTAGAAGGAAGTGAGCTCTGTGTTAGTTGGCATTAGTGTGGTATCAACAACAGTCGCTGATGGTAAAGGAGGAAGGGAAAGTTGATCTATTTTCATACTAGCACTAACTTTGCAGATTAGTACTTTGAGGGAAAATGTACTTGCTACAACTGTGATGTGGTTGTCTCACCCAGCTATCTTAAGATGAATGCACTAACTGTAAGTGGCTCTGGATAAGAATCTCTGCTAAATGACTAAAATGTCAAATGTAAATCTGTTGGTGCTTATTTCTGAAGTGTTTTCAATTGAGGTGTTCTGATGCAAAATATAATTGACTGATAAAAACATGCTGAATGCAACAAGTCATTCAACTGACCAGGGAAGTGAATTCACTTAACTCAGCCTTAAGCATGCTTAATTAAGTCTCCGTCCCAAGCATGTGAATCAAGCTCCCGAGTGGCACAGTGGTCTAAGGCACTGCATCACAGTGCTAGCTGTGCCACTAGAGATCCTGGTTCGAATCCAGGCTCTGTCGTGGCCGGCCGCGACCGGGAGACCCATGGGGCGGCGCACAATTGGTCCAGGGTATGGGAGGGAATGGCCGGCAGGGATGTAGCTCAGTTGGTAGAGCATGGTGTTTGCAACGCCAGGGTTGTGGGTTCAATTCCCACGGGGGGCCAGTATAAAATAATAATAATGTATGTAAGTCGCTCTGGATAAGAGCGTCTGCTAAATGACAAAAAAAACACACTTCTCTTTATTTCCTGGAAGCATCAGGGGCAGTCGCTGATTCTAAATGATGATCAGCCCTGCATCTGAATGCAACATGTCGCCCACACAGTTCCAGCTAAACTCACACCATCACACACAGTGTCCTTTCACTATCTCTCTCACTTTCTAAGATAAATGTTTATGTATTTCTTATGCAATTATGTATGTCTTCACTGTCAAACAAATGACAAAGTCTCTAACACACACACTCTCACCGACACACACCATTTCTTTGAAATGGGACTGCCTGGGGATGGGGAGTTGTTTGGGTTGCCAGACTAGAGCTCTACTGGAAATGACTGCTTTCACTTTTTGATTCTGATCACTGGAGTATTCTGCATTGAAGAGTATATATAGCCTCTGTGAATGCACACAATGAGGTACAGTACCAGTCAAAAGTTTGGACACACCTACTCATTCCAGGGTTTTTCTTAATTTTTTACTATTTTCTACACTGTAGAATAATAGTGAAGACATCAAAACTATGAAATAACACATATGGAATCATATAGTAACCAAAAAATATTTTATATTTGAGATTCTTCAAATAACCACCCTTTGCCTTGATGACAGCTTTGCACACTCTTGGCATTCTCTCAACCAGATTCACCTGGAATGCTTTTCCAACAGTCTTGAAGGAGTTCCCACATATGCTTAGCACTTGTTGGCTGCTTTTCCTTCACTCTGCCGTCCGACTCATCCCAAACCATCTCAGTTGGGTTGAGGTCGGGGGATTGTGGAGGCCAGGTCATCTGATGCAGCACTCCATCACTCTCCTTCTTGGTAAAATAGCCCTTACACAGCCTGGAGGTGTGTTGGGTCATTGTCCTGTTGAAAAACAAATGATAGTCCCACTAAGCCCAAACCAGATGGGATGGCATATCGCTGCAGAATGCTGTGGTAGCCATGCTGGTTAAGTGTGCCTTGAATTCTACATAAATCACAGACAGTGTCACCAACAAAGCACCCCCACACCATAACACCTCCTCCTCCATGCTTTACAGTGGGAAATATACATGCAGAAATCATCCGTTCACCCACACCGCGTCTCACAAAGACACGGCGGTTGGAACCAAAAATCTTCAATATGGACTCCAGATCAAAGGACACATTTCCACCGGTCTAATGTCCATTGCTCGTGTTTCTTGGCCCAAGCAGGTCTCTTCTTATTATTGGTGTCCTTTAGTAGTGGTTTCTTTGCAGCAATTCGACCATGAAGGCCTGATGCACACAGTCCCCTCTGATGTTGAGATGTGTCTGTGACTTGAACTTCGTGAAGCATTTATTTGGGCTGCAATTTCTGAGGCTGGTAACTCTAATGAACTTATCCTCTGCAGCAGAGGTAACTCTGGGTCTTCCATTCCTGTGGTGGTCCTCATGAGAGACAGTTTCATCATAGCGCTTGATAGTTTTTGCGGCTGCACTTGAAGAAACTTTCAAGGTTCTTGAAATGTTCTGTATTGACTGACCTTCATGTCTTAAAGTAATGATGGACTGTCGTTTCTCTTTGCTTAGTTGAACTGTTCTTGCCATAGTATGGATTTGGTCTTTTACCAAATAGGGCTATCTTCTGTATACCCCCCTACCTTGTCATAATACGACTGATTGGCTCAAACGCATTAAGGAGGAAATAAATTCCACAAATTAACTTTTAAGAAGGCACACCTGTTAATTGAAATGCATTCCAGGTGACCACCTCATGAAGCTGGTTGAAAGAATGCCAAGAGTGTGCAAAGCTGTCATCAAGGCAAAGGGTGGCTATTTGAAGAATCTCAAATATATTTTGATTTGTTGAACACTTTTTTGGTTACTACATAATTCCATATGTGCTATTTCATAGTTGATGTCTTCACTATTATTCTACAATGTAAAAATAAAGAAAAACCCTTGAATGAGTAGGTGTGTCCAAACTTTTGACTGGTAATGTACATGTTTAACATTTCACCATCTATCATACAAATCACTTGCTGGTAAATCCTGTCTGTGTGTGTGTGTATGATGTGTGTGACTGTTCTCGCATGACAGACGTAGGATACCGTAAATATGACAAGTAATTGTGCTGCAATGGTTAACAGCCTTTTGTTTTAAACACTCTTTCCAAATTGTAATTTTGCACATTTAAAAGTAATCCTTAAAGCTAGAATAATTAATTGAAACAATAACAAATTGTTCTCCCAGGCCTTGTTTTGCTGAAAAGCTAAGGGATTGGGCTGGAGAAATGTAACCAGTCTCAACTTCATAGACAGAGCTATGGATGCAAGGACTTACCAGCCATGCTATCAACATTACAGTTTTAATTATGTTTTGAGGCTATACAGTGTTTGTTTATATCTAGGTTGTTTACAAACATTGGAGTAAAACACACTTATATTTTGGGTTCTGATGGGGTACGACAGTTGAACTAAGCTCATGAGGCATTTATAAATTATATTCTTCAAGAATCAATGGATATATATCATTAATTTATATGTCCAAAAATGGATGTAGCAACTAAGGATTATTTCTTTAAAGATACAAGAAGATGACACTAGTAAAATAATATCAATACTTTTAATAGGGCCATAACTGTTTGTGAGAGTGAGTTTTGCCAGATTCTTTTTGTGTGCTGGTGTTGAGAGGAGGTTTTCCTGCCTTCTTGCCACACAGGTCAACTCCACCATTTTGGGAAATGAAAATGTGGTGTACAATAGCTCCATCCATCCAGCCACACCCAGACCAATACCTCCCACCTCACATTCACTTCTGCTATTTCTCTAAAGAGTAACCGTCTCTAGTACTAAGACCAAATATACAAGTATATGATTGGAAAACATTTACAGTGCCTTCAGAAAGTATTCATACCCCTTGACTTATTTCACATTTTGTTGTGTTACAGCCTGAATTCAATATGGATTGAAATGATGTTTTCCTCACCCATCTACACACAGTACCCCATTGTTGACAAAGTGAAAACATGTTTTATTTAATTTTTTATGTATTGAAAATGAAATACAAAAATATCTCATTTAAATAAGTATTCACACCCCTTTGCTATGACACTCAAAATTGAGCTCAGGTGCATCCAATTACCTTTGATCATCCTTGAGACGTCACTACAACTTGATTGGAGTCCACCTGTGGCCAATGCAATTGTTTGGACATGATTTAGAAAGAAACACACCTGTCTATATAAGGTCCCAGGGTTGACAGTGCATGTCAGAGCAGAAACTATACCATGATGTCTGAGGAACTGTCCGTAGAGCTCTGAGATAGAATTGTGATGAGGCATATATCTGAGGAAGGGTATAAAACAATTTCTAGAGTGTTGAAAGTTTCCAAGAGCACAGTGGTCTTCATCAGTGGGAAATGTAGAAAGTCTCTACAGCTCTTCACCAATCTGGGCTTTATGGGAGAGAGGCCAGACGGAAGCCACTCCTGAGAAAAAGGCACATGACAGCATGCCTGAAGTTTGCAAAAAGGCACGTGAAAGACTCGGGAATCATAAGGAAAAAGATTCTGTTGGTCTGATGAGACAAAAATTGAACTATTTTGCCTGAATGCAAAGCGCTGTCTGGAGAAAACCAGGCACAGCTAATCACCCGTCGAACACCATCCCTACCGTGAAGCATGGTGGTGGCAGCATCATGCTATGGGGATGCTTTTCAGCGGGACTGGGAGACTGGGACTGGGAGACTGGTATGGATAGAAGGAACAATGAATGAAGCCAAATACAGGCAAATCCTTGATGAGAACCTGCTTCAGAGTGCTAACGACAGACTGGGGCTAAGATTTACGTTCTAACAGAACAATGACAATAAGCATACAGCCAAAGCAATGCTGGAATGGCTTCAGAACAAGAATGTGAAAGTCCTTGAGTGGCCCAGCTAAAGCCCAGACTTGAATCCCATTGAAAATCTGTTGAAAGACATGAAGATTGCTGTTCACCGCGCTCCCCATCTAACTTAACAGAGCTTGAGAAAATATGCAAGGAAGAATGGGAGAAAATCTCCAAATACAGATGTGCAAAGCTGATACAGACATACGCAAGATTCAAAGCTATAATCGCCACAAAATGTGCTTCTACAAAGTATTGACTCTGGGGTGTGAATACTTCTAAATGAGAGATTTCTGTATTTCATTTTCAATAAATTAGCTAAAATTTCGAAAAACATATTTAACTTTGTCATTATGGGGTATTGTGTATAGATGGGTGAGGAAAAACAATCTATTTAATCCATTTTGAATTCAGGTTGTAACAACTGAAATGTGTAATAAGTCAAGGGGTATGAATACTTTCTGAAGGCACACAGTAGGGTAACACACTAGGGTAACACACTAGGGTACTACGAACTAAAAATGAACAAACTAAAAGCAGTTCCTAACTTCCTATACAATATGAAACAAATAAATCCAGAATGATGTACCTGTAAATACAATTGTAAGCCTACACTAATACATTGATACTAGGCTACCATTACGCTATCTATGACTGGCAGTTGGCCAAGATCATCATGTGGACCAACATTCCATTAGTCACTCTAGAGTCTAGTCTACAACACTTTAAAAGTAGCATGACTATGATGAGCATTGTTTGGGTGTGTTTGGAGTGGAGTGTGGGAGTTACTACTTACTCACATCTCTCAATCATTCACTCTCTCTCTCTCTGCGTTACGTATAACATCATCTCCCTTGACCTGGCCATGACCCCTTCATAATGTACCCCCCTTATCCCTGAAGGCAGGGGACATCTCCATGGCAACCCGTTACCTCTATAACCCTCTGTAGATATCACCTTGACATTGTACCATAGCAGTCCAATGATAAACCGTGTCTAACTGTTATAATGGAAGAGTTGAGAAATGCATGGTGCTTTTCACCTTACAGCAGGGGTCTCTTACAGCAGGGGTCTCAAACAAACAGTGTAATCAAATGCGGCTCACAAACCAATTTAATGCAGGATGAGTTGTTTGAACTCTGGAATAACCTGTTTTAGACCTTGTAAAGGTTAGGTTTAAAGATGTAATGAAAGGTAATTCTAATGAAAGGTCATTCTAAATGTGTGAGAAAATAAACATTCTGGAGCCTCCACCCTCCCTCACTATTCCCTACACAGCAATCCAAAACGAATCTCTTTATGAAAAACAAAATGGCAGCCACAATTCAACTCAATTAAATCAAATTAGTGTGATTTAAATCAAATGATAAATCCAGCACATACAATAACCTACTACTGTTTGCCTTGTTACAGGCTGGCAGAGCGACAGCTAGGGAGATGGAAGAGGAGCGGGAAGGACAGCTCCATATGTATCTCATCAGCCCCTGGGCCTGAGGGGACAGTTTGGGCCGACCGTCTTTTCACTGTTGCGCTCTGCGCTGCTCATTTGGCCTCCTCCTGTCTTGTGCTAAAGGTCTCTCACTGCTACAAGGCTCCTTAGCACTTCACTGGGAGCTATGGAACGAGGATACGCAGATTCAACCGCAACGGTGCTTTAACTTCATTAAAGCGATTACGTACACAACATCTCATTTTCTCACGGGCGGACAGATAACGACGACAGAGGGAAAAGGAGGTTTGAGAAAAGGAAGAGAGGGAGGGGTCGAATAGGGTGGGGTAAATAATTAAAAAAGAAAAATCTCTAATTCTAGTTCGTGACCCCCACGCACTTAAGGCTGAGTCGCTGACTAGCCCCTTTACTAACCCCTAACAAGCGTTCTCTGACTTAATTTGCTGAATGAGGGACGCAAGTAAGTTCTCCTCTGTTGTCCTGGCGGGGAAAGTGCCCTGGCGGACACCGCTACCTGAATCACTGCACCTTCCAGGCCATTTCTGGTTCACTGCACTTGGAGCAGAGAAGACCTTGCCAGAGAAGAAGACATGTAGTGGGGAGTAGATGAGATTTGTTCTGGTTCATTTAACTGCGATGGCCAGTGTTAAGTGTTCGTCAAGCGCCTGACTCAGAAGGTGAACCGGGGGCAAAAGAGGAGGGAGGAAGAGAAAGAGGAAGTAGAAATATTCATTGTGAAGGGGGAAGTTTGGAACTAGAGGCATAGGAGGAAGGAGAGATGGAGGGAGGGAGGGAGGGATAGGGGAACTGGGGGCATAAGAGAAGGGAGGGATGGATGGAGGGAGGTAGAAAACTGTCATCATTGTGAAGGCCAAATAGACATCATGCTCCTTCAGGCAGCTTTATTGTTTTGTCCTTTACTAACTGAGGACACAACTTTGGAGTAAGCGAACTAATGACATACAACGGACAGAGAACACAAACAAATGGATTTGGTTTACAGTACATGAAGGCACAATACTGTTAGTGATGGCATGCACAGGATACACCTCCATTTACTGAACATTTCAGATGAGTTTCTTTCGCCCCCAAATTCTGTGACTCACGATCAAATAGATCTTAACATACGTGCCTCTTTCTATTACTAAGCCATTCATTGTGAGAGAATGCTTAACCATCAATCTCTCTTTGTCATCAAGGTAGTGCTGAGTGATTAACGTGCTTTGAGGTCGGTTCTTTTCGAGAAAAAAAATGTGAACATTAAATGCATTAGGAAATGCCTTTAAAATGATTTTAGAGCTTTTCAATGGCAATTCCAAAGCCAAGAATAGTGAACATGCAATCGCCAAAACATTTCAAATATTCCATTGTCTCTGTCAGGTTCACATTGGGTAAGGTATCAATAGTAAAATTATAAATTACTATTAAATAATACAATATTTCAGTTGTGTATATTACTTTTATTATTTTTCATTCCTTAAAAGTCACCATCTCATCTCTGCTCAGGCAGTAGCAGCCAAACAAAAGTTATCTCTGCTCCCCATACTGTACTGTTTTTAGTCATCCTATTTGGCTTGGCTAGCCTGCCTAAGCATGCTGCATCCTTTCCTCATTCTCTTTCAAAGCCTTGCCTGACCTTACCACTCTCCTTCCGTTTTCTCATACAATGTTCTTCTCTTACTCCATCTCTCCTCTTCTCTATACTTCATAATCTCTCTCTCTTTCTCTGCAGCCCAGGGCAGAGTGCTGCTAAGGTCTAGCTCTTAGCATATCTTCCTCTCACTCCAGCTCTCCTTCTTTACCCCTCTTTCCCTCTCTCCAGCCCTTCAACCCAGCCCAGGGCAGAGTGCTACAGTAGCACCCATGGCAGGGCAGTGATGTTTGGGCCCAGTGATGTACTAATAGTGAGTGACCAGGTTTAAGTGCCCCTCTTTTCCTACAGCTCTGCCACAGGCCTCATGCATGCTCACACACACACACGCCTGCATCATGCTCACCACCGTGAGTGATTAACACCACAGGGCTCTACGGTTTTACTGTCTTTTCCTCCCTACTTTTTCTTCCCATCTTTCACCTTCTCAAAAAGCAAATGAAATCTGTCATCCTAAATTACCCTTTCACTCAACAAAAATGACGAAATCGCCTGTATGAGCTGTGAACTGTGTGTGTGTGTTTGGGCATGCATGTGATGTGTGTGTGTGAGAGAGAGAGAGAGAGTGTGTGCGCAAGTGAGTCTGTGTGCTTATGCATGTGATGAGTGTGAGAGAAAGAAGGTGGAAATAAGGGTATTCTATTTGTGTTCAGGAGAAATCTTGATAAAGTGCTGAAAATACCTGTTTTCTAATGAAATATTGAATACATTGAGTAAACGGAAGCAAAACAAGAATAAATGTCTATCTTAAGAAACCGGAAACAGTGCACCTCTATGACCACTCCATGACTCACTCAGTCATTATTAGGCCTATAACTAGAGTGAGTAATTACTTATTAATAACCACTCACTATGTAGGACCCCCAAAAATGTTAAACCATGTCACAGATCATAGGCCCGCAATGAACAAGATCCCTATTGATTTCTGACAATCTTCTTGACCTTTCAATGAATGAGGTCAGACTGGTCAGTGACCTCTCTCAAGTCAAGAGTTGACCACTGCTGTGGTGACTGGCTGTTTCTCAATTAATCTTTCCTTAATTCCTCACGTCCTCATCTCCTTCTCAAACTACATTGGAGGAGAGGATCCAAGTTCACTCCCCTCGAACCTTCTCCTCCTATGCATATTGAGAAGGGGGTGTGGAGAGAAGATGCAAGGAATCAAAGAAAGAGCCGCTATGCATCATGCTGTTCCTCTGAATTGACTCACTGACAGGAGAGAAGGAGAACAGATGTAGATAAGGTCACTGGTTCATGTAGATGAGTATGTGTGTAGGGGTGACCTCTAATTGACATGTCCTATGGGCTGGACCCATGGGCTGACCACCACTTAGGTCTAGCATTAGTTCCCATAAAGGAAAATATTAAGAGTCAGCATTGGCTTGAGAAAAAGAATCAATGGAGATATTTCTGAAAACATTTCTCATAGGGGAAAAAATAATTTCCTTTCTAATTGTAGATGTATTCATCTTATTTTTTCCCCTTCAGATTACCACAAGGGATCAATTCATGAGGTGCATATCTTATTGAACATTTTGATATCTAAGTTGCCTAAAAATAGCACAAAAAGTTGCAGAATTGGGTGCACCACAAAAGACATGGCAGATGCTCGGTAGTAATGGTAAGCCTATAGGAAGTTGGTTTCCTGAACACAATTTTGATAGAAGTTATCAAACAACTTTGCTTACAACTATGTTTCTGTCTAGCCACAACATCGTTATGGTGTTTCCCCTCCAAACTCATCTCATAATTTTACTATGAGTGTCTTTATAGTACAAACAATGTGCTTACTCATTAATTTGCCTAGACGAAATATAACCATAACATTCATCTGTAAATAACTAACACATTTTACTCATCACTTTATGGCCATAATCAATTCATAATATCTTAGAGGACGCACTGAACTGATGATTTTAAGTCCAATCATAATACAAGTAAGTCATCGATTATTGGCTATAAGTATTTTCTGCTTAGGCTATCTTATCTACACTTTGCAAGGTCTGTGGTCATATTGTTGTCAGGAAATGTGTCAGTGCCTAACTGACATATTTGTCATATTTCTTTGCATATGACAAATTGTCCTACAAAAACGGAGTACACAGAAAGATGGAAATGATATTAAAACATGCATACTGAGCACATTTGCTTGTTGCTGGCTGCCAAAAATCTGATTATAAACAATAAAAAGTATTTACTGAAGGAAATTACAATGGAAGTGTTTTTAAGAGTTATCGCCAGAAAACGTTATGTTCCCCTGATAGGCATACAGGTATAGACAGCATAGTAGACTGCTACTCCACCTGAGGATATGGGTGGAAGGTTGGGACGAGTCGAACATGGAGATAGAACTTGGAGAGCTAGAGGCGCGTGGGCGGATGCCTGCATCGTTCGATTTTATCGTTCTTCTGTTCTGGATGAGAGAATGATTCAGACCTCATTACCATACTCAGGAGACAGAGACGTCTTTCTCTTCGAACCAAAAACAGGTGTTTGGATAGAGGGGTCTCCTGCTCTGCTCCACGCGCTCCCTCCGTGCCTCAGGTACTGCTGTTTTGTTTGCTACCATGGTTTCTCAAGGTAAAACTCTAGCTGTATGTCAGCTAATATTATAATACATTTAAAAGTCTGGCGTGGCTTTTCCATGCATAAAATACCCAAGGTTGATAAAAAAAAGCCTAAACCACACTTTTCAAGTGTCATCAAATCAAATACAATTGTATTTGTCACATGCGCCGAATACAACAGATGTAGACTTTACCATGCAATGCTTACTTACAAGCCCTTAACCAACAATGCAGTTTTAAGAAAATAGAGTTTAAAAAATATTTACTAAAGAAACTAAAGTCAAAATTTAAAACAAAAGTAACAGAATAAAATAACGAGGCTATATACAGGGGGTACCGGTACTGAGTATAGGGGGGGTGTCAATGCAAATAGTCTGGGTGGCTATTTGATCATTTGTTCAGCAGTCTTATGGCTTGCGGGTAGAAGCTGTTAAGGAGCCTTTTGGAACTAGACTTGGTGCTTCAGTACCGCTTGACGTGGGGTAGCAGAGAGAACAGCCTATGACTTGGGTGACTGGAGTCTTTGACAATTTTTTGGGCCTTCCTCTGACACTGCCTAGTATGTAGGTCCTGAATGGCAGGAAGCTTGGCCCCAGTGATGTACTGGGCCGTACGCACTACCCTCTGTAGTGCCTTACGGTCAGATGCCGAGCAGTTCCCATACCAGGCGGTGATGCAACCGGTCAGGATGCTCTCGATGGTGCAGTCGTATAATTTTTTGAGGATCTGGGGACCCATGCCAAATTTTTTCAGTCTCATGAGGGGGAAAAGGCGTTGTTGTGCCCTCTTCACAACTGTCTTGGTATGTTTGGACCATGATAGTTTGTTGGTGATGTGGACACCAAGGAACTTGAAACTCTCGACCCGTCATCATGATGATGGGGCGACAGGTAGCTTAGTGGTTAAGAGCGTTGTGCCAGTAACCGAAAGGTCGCTGGTTCTAATCCCCGAGCTGACTAGGTGAAAAATCTGTCGGTGTGCCCTTGAGCAAGGCACTTAACCCTAATTGCTCCTGTAAGTCGCTCTGGATAAGAGCGTCTGCTAAATGACTTAAAAATGTAAATACAAATAAATAAATAAATGCTTACAGCAATTAATACAAAATAAAATAAAGCTGTTTGGCCTCTGTCTCCATTGGTAAAAGGGAAACATAAAGACTCCAAAAAGGTTGATTGTAGGAATAAAAAGCATCCCAAAACACTTTTTTTTTCTCCAGATTTCATCGTTATGGTGTCAGCAATTCTTCTGATTTGGTTATTCTGGACATAACACTACTTTTCCACTCCATAATAAATTCATAACAGTTTGGCTGGCGTCACCATGCATAAAATGAAAAGGAAGGACTCCAATACTTGAGAAAGAATAGGCCTACTGGCCTTTGTGGGCCAGAACCACTTTTTCACATGTGATCGTGATGGTGCCAGTCTTATTCTTGTTCTGAATAAACTATTCTGGACATATCGCACTACCTTGCCACTCTAGCCTCTGCTCTCCTCCACACCCCACCCTCCCTCTGCTTTACCCGGAGTATAGTACGGCTACTCCTCCTCTTCCCGCCCGGAGGCCTGCTCCTGGAAGCGGTCCAACCTGGGATTGGCTTCCCGCTTTTCACACGGAGCAGGAACTGATGCGCCAGGATAACCATATATGGACTTGCTATCAATTTCGTTGCCATGACTCAGCCTCGCGCCTTATCAATAGAACACGATTGAACACTGTGTGGATACAAGGCGATGGGAAGTGGAATTTGGCTACTGTTCAACCAGTTCTACAAAGACATTGTATAGGCTAAATAATCGTGTTTTTAACCTGAGGAAGACCTATAGTTTTCTTAGGTAAATGACCCAAGCTGTAATTGTAAGGCAATCTTCAATCAGCTAAATGTGTCAGTGATATTTTCTTATATTGACCCTAATAGGCACTAAATAAATGTAGCCTATCAATACATGTAGAGTATTCAAATGTATCAATATGGACGACCTCCACAAGATGAAGCAGTATGAAAATGTATGCGCTCACTAACTGTAAGTCGCTCTGGATAAGAGCGTCTGCTAAATCACTAAAATGTAAAATGTAATATAATATTATATCCAACTGGCAATGCCACCTTTATAACGGTAAAGATAGCCTTCAAGATTATATCCACATCAATATATGAAGTCAAAATGAATCTGAAAGTGGAGGTTTAAGCAAATAACACTACAATTTAACCCAGATAGAAGTATAAAATCATATAAGAAGCCTATCACTTTCCTCTCTCGCAAGTCTTGTTTATCTCAGCAGTTCCTGGCAACAACGTCATCGAACATCTGACGTTTCAGGGCGTGGAACAAGGGCTGACCAATCGGTGCGTTTCTTGCACTGTAAACTGTATAAATTGCCTGTATCGCATGAACACTGGTAGAACACGAGTTTAGACCAGCGAGGAAACCGCAACACTCCAGATCTCAAAGAAATATCAACGGGACAAAAGACCGTGTGGAATCCAATAATTAGCCACCGGACATCAGTTTGAATACAACTGTCAAGAAAAAAAACCCGACGACTATTGACTCGGTACAGTACAGTTCCACTATTTTGGAAGTTTTGTTCTGTTCTACTTTGATAACTTTGGGCTTGATTATAATATACCTTCTGCGGAAACGTTTGGTTGCTGAAAAGACACTCGAGAGGGCTTGCCCTTTTTTGGACGTATAAATTCAGCTACTACACTGAAGAATTCCAGCAATATTTGAATAATGTCCACAATAATGGAACAGCCTTTCTATCATGACGACTCGTTTCTTTCTGCTTATGGTCATTCAGGCGCTGCCCTGCACGACTACAAGCTCCTCAAGCAGAACATGAACTTGAACTTCGCCGAGAACTATCGGAACCAAAGCCTCAAGGCTCAGCTGCGCTCCGAGAGTGAATTCTATCCGACCGGGAGCGCATCGGAAGTCGGCTCGCTGAAGCTCGCCTCTCCTGAACTGGAACGACTGATCATCCAGAACAGCAACGGTGTCATCACTACCACACCGACACCTGGGCAGTACTTCTACAGTCGGGGAATCACAGAGGAGCAAGAGGGCTTCGCGGACGGGTTCGTCAAAGCTCTGGACGACCTCCACAAGATGAACCAGATGCCGCCACCGAACGTGTCCATCGGAACTGGTGGAGTCTCCACGTGCACGGTGGCCTCCACCGTGTTTGGTTCCTCCATGCAGCAGGAGCACCTCGAGTACACCACCCTGAACAGCTGTGGCCCTCACACTACCCTCACACCTGCAACCAGCAGCTACCCCTCCACCACCATCAGCTACCTGCCTCAGCACCAGTACCATCACCACCAAGCCGCTGCGCACCCATCCCACCACTTCCAGCACTCGCTAGCCGGAGCAGGCCTACACGCACAGCGATATTCGGGGCTGAAAGAGGAGCCCCAGACCGTCCCAGACATGCAGAGCAGTGACGACGAGTCACTTCGCGGCATGTCCCCAATCGACATGGAGAACCAGGAGCGCATCAAGGCCGAGCGCAAGAGGCTCAGGAACCGCCTGGCAGCCACCAAGTGCCGGAAGCGAAAGCTGGAGCGCATCTCGCGCCTGGAGGACAAAGTGAAGGTTCTGAAGACAGACAACGCCGGGCTCTCGAGCACAGCTTCCGTCCTGCGCGAGCAGGTAGCTCAACTCAAACAGAAAGTTATGACACACGTCAGTTCCGGCTGTCAACTCATGTTGACGTCCAAGATCAAGTCGTTTTGAAAACTATAAAACGATGGACTATAAAAGAAACACTGGACAATAATGGGGAGGACATTTGTTTTACTTTGTTAAAGCAAACATAACTTTTACTGCACTGTTGGGACAGCAATTGACGAACTTTGTAAACTACCATTGATGTGTTTTCATGTTGAAAATATTCAAAAGTTTGTTATTTTTGCATTGTTTATTGGTTTCCAGACTATGATGGACATGGGAAACCACGTGCACAACAATAAGACTAATAACACTCGGGGAATTCTGAACAAGTTGTATAAAGTGTCATGTAGTTATGGCTTTGCCTGTTTACATTTGTTTTATTTTTTTTACTTTGAAAAGTCATATGTGAAATGCATTCCATTTATAAGTTATTGTGTTAAGTCAGGTTGAACCTCACTGTCTTTTTTACTTGTACAGTATATATTTAAGTAAAATATCTTTACATTTACCCTCTGTCTATTTTACTTTTGTATCCTTTCTACACAACTACATTGACATTTCTCAAACCAATGAACGTTATAGGCCTATGAGTTAGATACAGCCTAGGCCTATATGACATTTCAGCTATAGTGTTCATGACAAGCTTTAGTGTTATCAACATTATATAAGTAGAAGCAGGAGTGTTGTTTACATGGATACATAATTACTTTGAGATTTCCCACGCTAACCAGTAAATTATCATTAGGAACTGTTTCAGTTTTTTTAATCAACCAACATAAAAACGGGGCTTGACGTACGAGACGTGCCCGCGTTGGGTTGTTTGCCCTCACTGACGTACATACGTATGGCCAAATATGGTAATGTTTTGGTATCACACGTCACAGCAGGGGGAAGATTTCCGGGAACCCCCACCTACATTGCCCGTCAGTACAGCGGTGCGTTTTCGATAGACCTTACACTACTAGGCCATACTGTGCGTGTGAAGAGACGTTTCTCAATGGCAAGCTTTTATTAAAGACGGGGGGAGTTCCCCTATTCAGCCACCGCAGCGTTCAATTTCCCAAAACAACCCTATGCGAAACTAATGTCGAGATAAAAATACACGGGTCAATTTTCCAGCAAAGCAAACGATATTCTGCTGACGTGAAAATGGAAACTAAACATTTTTATGCTGTGTGAGTAATCTTGTACATGTCTCTGAACATTCAAAGTCTAATGTAAACTCAGCAAATAGCCTGTGCAATAAATTATGAACAGGAAAATTGTAGGCAGTATGAAATTGTATGCACTAACTGTAAGTAGCAATGGATAAGAGCGTCTGCTAAAATGTCAAATTGATATCAGCACAGAGTTCGGTAAATTCAACTCCGTTCAATTGAAGATATCCATATTACAGGGATCTAAACTAGAGCTAGGCACATATCCTCTGAACAGTTTGCCAAGGATCTAGGGACGGCAGGGTATTGAGGTTGGATGCGGAGAGCGGTAGGTTCTCTGCATTTATTAGGTGACCAATTGGGACAGCCTTATTGATATCAACTTTATAGAAAAGGTGTCATCTGATGACAGTGCTTTTATAATATAGCCTGCTTTAAGGAATACAATATAGGGTACAGGATATCCAACTGATAAAAGACTGTGCTGGGAATTCTCCACATTACACACCAACAAAATCTTACAAAACCTTTATTATATCACCACCTACCATTGTTGAAGCAGATCTGTCAACTGATTTAGGAGAGAATCTGGCAAAGTGGCGTTAGGCTCCACCTAGTGGTCAAAACTAAATTCCACACATGACAACAAACTGATAACTTCCACTTGGTTTTATTTGTCAGACAAAACACTGCCAACATGTAAGTCATTATTTTCCCATTTGTTGTTATTAATCACGTGACTGTAGACTGAGTAGTTAACAATTGCAAGGTACAAAATATTCAATGTTTTTCTAACACTTGAGATAAAGGAGAAAAAAACAAAACACTTTCAGTGCTTGGGACTAGAAGAGACTGTTTCCACCAGTAGTTTGTCATACAGATACACGATTTTGTAACAATGTCAAGATAGAAGAGTGGGAGTCTAACGAGTTCTTTAGAACTAAAGATATATAAGTGTGGGTTGGACGCCAAGAGACAGCTGCTAAAGGGGGGACTTCCCATCTGAAGGTAAGTGCTAGGACATCTCAGGAGTGCCTGAGTGTGGGTCGGAAATGGCACCCTATTCACTAATGTGCACAACCTTTGACCGGGGTCCATATGCACTACATAGGGTGCCATTTTGGACACAGCCTGAGGCTCCGTTGTGTGGTTACTGTTTGGAGAAGAACTCCTTGCTCTTCTGGATGTCGGGGACGATGGTGTCACTGCCTGGCTTCCAGCCAGCGGGACACACTATTCCAGGAAGAGAGGTACAAGCCCAGGATGAGTCACACTGACATGGAATATTCTTCCAAACACATTCCACATGTTCTAAACTAACTGAGCTCCCATATAAAAAAAAAAAGAGGCTAATGAAATGGTATAGGTGTTGTAAACAGAAAATGTTAGCTGTTGGTTTACTGAATGACCATGCCGAAATGTCCTGTGCATAGCAACGCGACTAGATCCAGATGCTGCAGGCTCTGCAGACTTTTTATTACAAGGAGCACGTGTGCAACAAAGTTGAAAAATGAAGGCGCACAAAATTCCAGGTGGCGCAAACTATTTTGCCGCATATGTGAGTAAAATGGTCGCACTGTAGAGCCCTGTGCTGGTTCCTGAAGTAAGAACTAGGTAGCAAAAACATGTAAAACCTGCTAGTCGCTTACCCTCGCCGTATTTGTCTGTGTGCTGGAAGGCCTGCACCAGACGCAGGGTCTCGTCCACAGAGCGGCCCACTGGCAGGTCGTTGATGGTGATCTGCCTCAGGATGCCCTTGTCGTCAATCACAAACAGACCCCTGACAGAGAGGGAGAAGACACGGAGGGAGAGAGAGGAAGCAGACAGTGAGAGGGTCAGAAGGCCACATGGGGCATCTGTGATAGACTGTGCTAGAATCAATACAGGAGTCACCTAACATGGAGGTGAATCAAATGCAAAATGAAGCATACACATAAACATGCACACATTCATTTAAAAATAACCTTACAAGTGCACACTAAAACTTCAAATAGCACCTTGCATACAGAGGCTTCACATACACACTACTGATGGCAGTGTTGTAACTAACTGACCTGTAAGCGATGCCCTGGTCCTCCTTCAGCACTCCGTAGTCTCTGGAGATGGACTGTGTGAGGTCAGCCACCAGGGGGATGTTCATTGGTCCCAGTCCACCCTGCTTCCTGGGGGTGTTGATCCTATAGGGAGGGAAAGGGAAAGCGCACAATGTCATCATACCATAACCTCAAATACAGCCCTTGTTTACGCTTCATTAAGGATGTAGTGAGCGTCACATAGTAACAGAAAGTCAAATTAATAATTCTAAAGGCTGACATTCACACAATAGTCAACAAAGTAAATTAACCATTGATGCAAATGTAACCTACATAGATGGATGATTGTAACACCATTGTTGGATTGAGTCCAGTGACCGTTAGTCTGCTGAGAGCTATGGCTCCTATCACCACTAGGCAGTACAGCAGGCAGAGACAAGATAGCCAGAGGGTGGGAGTGTACTCAAAAGCTTGCTTAAATGTTTTACAATTGGCAGATGTGGACAGCTGGAAAACATTTTACACTGACAATTTGTTATCGGTTCAAATAGGTTAGCCTCTTGACCATTCTGATCGAGGTGCTGTCAGGTGCAAGAATATTTAACCCTACTGTATATCTCCATGCCTTTAAAGTTCCCATCAATAGAAAAGACTTGAACAATTAAATGATCAAAAGCCTAAACCAGTTCTTACCAGGCCAGATGGCTGAAGTGAGAGTCTGTGGAGGCGCCGATGACCTCACAGCCGATCTTGCGGAACTCCTCGGCCTGGTCGCTGAAGGCCACGATCTCAGTGGGGCACACGAAGGTGAAGTCCAGCGGGTAGAAGAAGAACACCACATACTTCCCTGGAGGGGACACACGCAGGAGAGGAGTCAGAAGAGTGTGTGTGTATGTTTGGGTACATGTAGGCCTAATCTCGGGACAGCAATAACACTGAGTAGCTGATTTGGTTCTGGGTACCAAGATTATTGTACATGCTACTCTACAGCCTATTATTTTGAAGGTAAGTCACCTTTGAAGATGCAAGTACATCAGAGAGTTACATTTACATTGTAGTCAGAATATTCACTTTCATTTTTTAAGTACTTTACGCACACACAGCTGAGTGACCTTGTTAAAACTGCCATCATGAGTAGTTCTGCATGGTTGTTAAAGACAACGATGTAATTGACAGTAAGGATGAAGATCCTTACCTTGGTAGTTAGTCTGATTAATCAGGCTGTAATACACTATTAATTGGTATATAGAGCCTGTGACATTTGTGTGCAAAATTGTGTAAATGGTCCTTACAAGCCAGAATGTTGAATAAAATTACATTTAAACTTGCTCTACCAGTTGTCTGTGCAGTTTGTCCTGTTGATGGAAAATTGAGACAACATATCCACAGAGTAGTGTTATTAACCCGACTTTCAGTACACTGGTCTGTATAACAGTTTGTACTTCCAGTTTTTATTTTCAATACTGATGCAATTCGCACGTGCCAAACACTTGCACAATATGGCCGAGCCTAACAGAACCACAGACCAAATGGCAAACACTTCCAGCTGATTGCGAGGAAACATTGCTTTGGTTGACTACTTCTGGTTACATTTGGACCTACCGGGGTCAGGTAAACAACACTTTCATGTGGATACCCCATCACCACCTCCTACCGCCTAAAGGACCAACAGCATGTACAACCGGTAAAGTAACCTCAAACATCATTTTATATAACATTCTGGGGTGTAGAGACTTGACTCTTTCAGACTGATATCCATGGAGTAACCATGGTAACATTCTGATGTTTAGGCAACTTTGTAGTTAGATGGTAACCTGTTAACGACTGACCTGACAATTAAATTGTCATTTAGAGAAAGTCAAAAGTCCTTACCTATGTAGTCAGACAGCTGGATATCTTTGAACTGTCCGTCCACCACAGCAGTGGCTTTGAACTGTGGGGCCGGCTGGCCTATTTTAGCGTTTCCAGCAGACATGGTGGTGACTGACAGCTCACTGGAAAGACTACGAATGACCCAGCAAAGCAAATCAACAGTGAATCAATACAGTTTGGAACTTCACGTCTCAATGTGCCAAAGCAAATGGGGTGGAGTCTAGTAGGCTATGCTCCAGGAGCCTCACTCCTTTTTAACAAGCATTAGCATATGAAGAAAAAAAGTCATTCAGTCATACAATGTAAGCAATAGTCAAAGTAATACAAAAACACTTAAATGAGAAGTTTTTGAAAAAATGCTCAAAGCGCCAGGTTTCTTACACTGAATTCAATTATACTGCAGTGCTGTACTAGCTACCTAGCTGTATAATGCTGCAGGATCAATGTGCCAATACCAAGTCTAGTCACATGCAAGTCAGTTGTTCTGAAGGCTGTGCGTGAGAACAAAGGTCTCACAGTGTTGCCTTAAACCTTGCCCAATGAAGAAATTCCATACTCCGTTGACATTCAAAGGTCCTTTATAATAGTTTCACTCATTTGTGTCGGGAAATTGATTACTACATTGTTGGGTTTGGAACTTGCAAGAAAGGCATTTCACTGTACTTGTGCCCTTGACAAACTTGAAACTATATAATTAAATCAAATTGTATTTGTCACATGCGCCGAATACAACAGACCTTACCGTGAAATGCTCACTTACAAGCCCTTAACTCTATTTCTTGAACTGCATTGTTGGTTAAGAAAATATTTACTAAATAAACAAAAAGTAAGACAATAAAATAACAATAACGAGGCTATATACAGGGGGTACCGGTACCGAGTCACTGTGCGGGGGTACAGGTTAGTCGAGGTAATTTGTACATGTAGGTAGGGGTAAAGTGACTATGCATAGATAAACAGCGAGTAGTAGCAGTGTAAAATCAACTTGTTATGTAATAACAATGAAACAATTTAATAGTATTATGTATGCATTCATTTACTAGCCATCTATGCAGGTAGTTACATTACAACTAGTTAACTAATTGGCTAACAAGGTGCCAAGCCTCCACACCCACCAAACTGTTCAAAAGGACAAAGAACAAGCTAGTAAGACATAGACCGCAAGTAGAAGGAGGATTGACCCACAATGCCTAGCTAACGTTAGTTGCTAGCTAGCAAACTCGCTAGCCGGTTTCTTTTGTCTGCAACTCTTCGCAACTTCAGCAAAAATAGCAACATGTTAGCAGCTGAAAAATACACTGTAGTACACTGGAATGATAGTCGAAGTAGCTAATGTATACTTACGTTTCTTGTGAAAGGCATAAAGATACGTTTTTGTGTTGCGGTTTGCTGCAGTGGCGTGGAAGCCGCTAATACAGAAGAGAAAACGTTCCCCATCCGTTTTAAAAGATTTTGTTTTCAAAATAAAAGTCGCCAGAGAACTCGTTTAAATAAATGTCAATAGAATTGGATTGCTTGTTGTGTGATTAATTATAATTCAAAACACTTTCTGATATTACACAATATGTGTACACAAAAGTGTTTCTGTGGGATGACACCACATTATATGATAATTCTTTCATGTTCAATCGATGGATTTAGGACAAGGACTTTTAATTTGTATGAGTAAACATTTTGACCCGGAAACGATTGCTGTAAACTCTTCACAGGCGCTGATGGTGGAACACGGGTTAAGTTGTCGAATTCAATTATTAAAGAGAATAATATTGCATATTTTCGGTGAGTTATGGTCTATTTAACTAGTTAAGTTCCTAGCTACCTATCATATCTTATTGTGAAGTATCCTATTCTCTGACAAATCCCGTTTTCAACAAACCTAGCTATCTAGCCAGCAAGCTAACGTTAGCTAGCAAAGTGCAGTCATTTAGTTCGCAAACTACAATACCAGTTTACTTATTATTTTTTGCTTAGTTGAGTCTGATGTCCAAGCTGTGGACTTGTATTTTCAAATCGTTATGGCAGCTAGCTAGCTAGCTTACAATCTGAGCAAATGAACTCATATCTCTGTTTACATCTATTGAAAGGGAACTCAGCTCAGCTGCTGTTGCTGGTCTGAGTGTCATTCAAGAAGTTTGACAGCCCTCGAGTTGGAATTGACTGGTACATTCTGACCAAATCAGAGTGGTCTGAATTGACTGGATGCGGCATGCTGTTTCAGTTCAGTTACATTCTAACCAATGAGCGCTAAGACATTCACCATATATTTTCTATCCATTTCCCCCTTCTCAATTATCTCAGGTACAGAAGAAGACAACAGCCTAGGCTAGATCCGTTTTCAACCCTGGAATCAAACTCATCCAGTCACCCGCATTCATGGAGAACACAAAAGAAGCGGGTAAGAACAAAGAGAGGAAAAGAGAGAATTTAGACTAAGAAGGTGTGCATGAATTATAGTCTGAGCCAGCTGGAACCATTTTTGATTAGAAGCATAGTCATGCCTCATCAGATTCAGAATGTCTCTGGATTTACACTCACACTCTTACTATTTCCTCTGCACCACTTCCTCTCTCTTCCCTTCCTCTCTCTCCTCCCTTGTCCTCTCTCTCCTACCTCCTCTCTCTCCTTCCTCCTCTCTCTTCCCTCCTCCTCTCTCACCTCCCTTCCTCCTCTCTCCTCCCTCCTCCTCTCTCTCTTGTCCCTCAGCCCCGTCCCCGGTCATGTGTGAGGTGTGCGGGACCTACTTCGAGACGCGGCGGGGTCTCTCCAGTCACGCCCGACTCCACCTCCGTCAGCTCGGCGTGGCTGTCTCGGACAACAGCGGAGCTCCAATCGACTTGCTCTACCAGCTGATTCAGGACAGGGACGGTTCCATGCATCCACTCAAACCCATCTACTCTTCACCCAAAAAATCCAAGGGGTCAGGGACGCTCATCTCCCAGAAGGAGTCCCCTCTAGGGGGTAGGGTCAAAGTAATGACGACCCCACAGAATAATATATCCCAGGTAGCCCCGGGCCCCACAGCTCGTAAAGGAACAGTTTTGGCCAAGCCTCTGCAGTCTTCCATGTCGTCGTTCCCAACAGCAGGCAAGACGCCATCGCCCTCAGGGGGAGCGAGCCTGGCCTCGGCCAAGCCTGCCTGGGCACCGCAGGAGACGGATGCCCCTCTCACCCTAGGTAAGTCTCAGCTTGGGTGTTTTAGATTGGAGTAGATATTTGAAGTGTTTCGTTATTAGATGTGTGTCATCAGGAAGTCACATAGTAGGCCTATTATGTGTGGAATTGAACGTTGTACCATTACATATAGATAGACATTTCTGTTCTTATGTAATGACATTATTAACTTCAAGTAGAACGTGGCACATTCTAACACCAGTCTCTGGCTCCTCCCCTGCCTCGACAGCGATGGACACCAATGACGAGGTGCATGTGTGCCAATTGTGCGGTGCCTGGTATGAGTCCCGCAAAGGCCTGGCCAGTCACTGCCGGGCCCACTTGCGCCAGTTCGGCATCACCGAGAACACCGAGACGAAAGGAGGACCAATAGAATTCCTCTACCAGATCATGGAAGCGGAAGACCTCCAACCTATAGCAAGTGAAGGTCTCAACGTCTATAACCCATCTATGTCTTCTAACTCTAACAAACGGCCCTCCGGCTCTGGTTCGTCCACCTCGCCTGCTAGACATAAAGGATCCCCCCCCTCCTCCCTTCACCAGCCTCCCTCCAGCAAACGGCCCAAGCCCTCCGCATCAGAAGGAACCGCTCCGCAGGATCATAGGCTCAGCAAGGGTGAGTTTCAAGTTATTTTTGAAGGGGCATTCTGCGATTGGTACATCCATTTAGTTGAAGTCATATTTTAAGTCCAATTAATTCATTTTAGTTTAAGTCATTTTAAAGGGATGTCACAACACAATTCAAAGAACATAAAAAGAAAGGTAAATGATAAAACCTCAAGTGATTTAATAAAAAACATATAATTTGAAATACAGGTGAGTTCACCTGCGTGTTGTGTGGCGAGGAGTTTGAGAACCGTAAAGGCCTAGCGAGCCACTCCCGCTCTCACCTGCGCCAGCTCGGCGTCACCGACCTCCTGGGCAAGGCATCGGCCATCGACACGGTCCAGCAGCTGGTCAGCAGCGGTGTGCTGGCGGCCGCCGCATCGGCACAACCCAGTAACAACACCACCACCACCAAGACCCCGTCTCAGTCTCCAGCTAGATCCCCAGCTAACGCCCACCTCAGCCCCTTGGCCTCCAGCCACAACCCCAGGCCCAAGGCCAAGAAGGGCTCCACCCTGGTCTATCCCAAGCCGGAACCCCTGGAGATGGAGATGGATGTGGGGTTCTCCAGTCCGCTTGGGGGGTACAGCAGCAGTAATGGATCTCAGGGTTCTCAGAAGTGGCCCAACTCTGCTGGAAATGGCCAGTCCTTCAACTCAGGTAAGATGTGGGTCCTATCTTTTTGACCAAGTGGTATAAATTCTGTGGTTTCTAATTTGTTTGTCAAATTCCCTCTTCTATTTGTGTTTTTCTGTTTTACCATTATATAACTGCACTCATAGACCATTGACCATCCATTCAGTCAAAGCAGCATAGCTAAATGCAGTGACATGTCAAGTGAATGGCGCCGGAGGAGGTGGCTGCCGTTTTACGTGCTCCTAACCAATTGTGCTATTTTGTGTGTTTTTTCGCGTTGTACATAATGTTTCTGCCACCGTCTCTTATGACCGAAAGTAGCTTCTGGATATCAGAAAAGAGATTACTCGCCTCAAACTGGACGAAGATGTTTTCTTTAACGAGTCGGACGCGAAGGATTTACTCCAGATACGCGACCAGGTCCAAATCCCTGTCATTCGTATGAAGAAAAGACACTGACACAGGGGACGCAGGTCCGGATGCCTTGTGAGAATTTGTCAGTGAGTGGGTAACCCGCCTCTACCATCCGTCCTTTTGGCCAAAGTGCAATCATTGGAGAATAAACTGGATGAGCTCCGTTCAAGAATATCCTACCAACGGGACATTAAAAACTGTAATATCTTATGTTTCACAAGTCGTGGCTGAACGATGACATGGATAATATACAGTTGGTTGGTTTTTCCATGCATCGGTAAGACAGAACCGCTGCCTCCGGTAAGACAAGGGGTGGCGGTCTGTGTCTATTTGTCAATAACAGCTGGTGCACGAAATCAAATATTAAGGAAGTCTCAAGGTTTTGCTCGCCTGAGGTAGAGTATCTCATGATAAGCTGAAGACCACACTATTTACCAAGAGAGTTTTCATCTATATTTTTTGTAGCTGTCTATTTACCACCACAACCCGATGCTGGCACTAAGACCGCACTCAACAAGCTGTATAAAGCCATAAGCAAACAAGAAAATGCTCATCCAGAGGCGGCGCTCCTAGTGGCCGGGGACTTAATGCAGGGAAACTTACATCCGTTTTACCTAATTTCTACCAGCATGGGAAAAAAAGCTCTAGACCACCTTTACTCCACACACAGAGACGCGTACAAAGCTCGCCCTCCATTTGGCAAATCTGACCATAACTCTATCCTCCTGATTCCTGCTTACAAGCAAAAACTAAAGCAGGAAGTACCAGTGACTCGCTCAATACGGAAGTGGTCAGATGACGCAGATGCTAAGCTACAGGACTGTTTTGCTAGCACAGACTGGAATATGTTCCGGGACTCATCCGATGGTATTGAGGAGTATACAACATCAGTCACCAGCTTCATCAATAAGTGCATCGATGACGTTGTCCCCACAGTAACCGTACGCATATACCCCAACCAGAAGCCATGGATTACAGGCGACATCAGCACTTAGCTAAATGGTAGAGCTGCCACTTTCAAGAAGCGGGACTTTAACCCGGACGCTTATAAGAACTCCTGCAATACCCTCAGACGAACCATCAAACAGGCAAAGCGTAAATACAGGACTAAGATTGAATCCTACTACACCGGCTCCGACGCTCGTCGGATGTGGCAGGGCTTGCAAACTATTACGGACTACAACGGGAAGCATGGCCGCGAGCTGCCCATTGACACAAGCCTACCAAACGAGCTAAATTACTTCTATGCACGCTTCAAGGCAAGCAACACAGAAGTATGCATGAGAGCACCAGCTTTTCCGGACGACTGTGTGATCACGTTCGCCGATGTGAGTAAGACCTTGAAACAGGTCAACATTCACAAGGCCGTAGGGCCAGACGGATTACCAGGACGTGTACTCCGAGCATGCGCTGACCAACTGGCAAGTGTCTTCACTGACATTTTCAACCTGTCCCTGGCCGAGTTTGTAATACCAACATGTTTCATGCAGACCACCATAGTCTGTGTGCCCAAGAACACCAAGGTAACCTGCCTAAATGACTACCGATCCGTAGCCCTCACGTCTGTAGCCATGAAGTGCTTTGAAAGGCTGGTCATGGCTGACATCAACACCATCATCCCAGAAACCCTATACCAACTCCAATTTGCATACCACCCCAACAGATCCACAGATTACGCAATCTATTGCACTCAACACTGCCCCTTCCCACCTGGACAAGAGGAACACCTACATGAGAATGCTGTTCATTGACTACAGCTCAGCGTTCAACACCATAGTGCCCTCAAAGCTCATCACTAAGCTAAGGACCCTGGGACTAAACACCTCCCTCTGCAACTGGATCCTGGACTTCCTGACGGGCCGCCCCCAGGTGGTAAGGGTAGGCAACAACACATCTGCCACGCTGATCCTCAACACGGGGGCCCCTCAGGGGTGCGTGCTTAGTCCCCTCCTGTACCCCCTGTTCACCCATGACTGTGTGGCCAAGCACGACTCCAACATCATCATTAAGTTTGCTGACGACACTGCTGTGGTAGGCCTGATCACCGACAACGATGAGACAGCCTATAGGGAGGAGGTCAGAGACCTGGCAGTGTGGTGCCAGGACAACAACCTCTCCCGCAACGTGATCAAGACAAAGGAGATGATCGTGGACTACAGGAAAAAGAAGAGGACCGAGCACGCCCTCATTCTCATCGACGGGGCTGTAGTGGAGCAGGTCGAGAGTTAAGTTCCTTGGTGTCCACATCACCAACAAACTATCATGGTCCAAACACACCAAGACAGTTGTGAAGAGGGCACGACAAGGCCTATTACCCCTCAGGAGACTGAAAAGATTTGGCATGGGTCCTCAGATCCTCAACAAGTTCTACAGCTGCACCATCGAGAGCATTCTGACTGGTTGCATCATCGCCTGGTATGGCAACTGCTCGGCCTCCGACCACAAGGCGCTACAGAGGGTAGTGCGTACGGCCCAGTACATCACTGGGACCGAGCTTCCTGCCATCCAGGACCTCTATACCAGGCGGTGTCAGAGGAAGGCCCTATAAGTGGTAAAAGACTCCAGCCACTCTAGTCATAGACTGTTCTCTCTGCTACCGCAAGGCGAGCGGTACCGGAGCGCCAAGTCTAGTTCCAAAAGGCTTCTTAACAGCTTCTAGCCCCAAGCCATAAGACTGCTGAACAGCTAATCAAATGGCTAACTGGACTATTTGCATTGACCCCCCCCCCCCCCCCCCCTTTTTTTAAACGCTGCTGCTACTCGCTGTTTATTATCTATGCATAGTCACTTTACCTCTACCTACATGTACATATTACCTCTACTAACCTTTACCCCCGCACATTGACTCGGTACAGGTACCCGCTGTATATGTTATTGTTATTTTATTGTTGCTCTTTTATTTTTTACTTTAGTTTATTTAGTAAATATTTTTCTTAACTCTTATTTTTCTTAAAACTGCATTGTTGGTTAAGGGCTTGTAAGTAAGCATTTCACGTTAAGGTCTACACCTGTTGGATTCGGCGCATGTGACAAATAAAATTTGATTTGATTTTGACAAATCCTTCCCTCCCTTCCCCAGGTTCAGACCAGGAGCTCATGATCACCTGTGAGTTCTGCGGCCAGTTCTTTGACAGCCGCAAGGCCCTGTCCTGCCATGCCCGCTCCCACCTGCGCCAGCTGGGAGTCATGTGGTCTGTCAACGAGTCGCCCATCGACCTGCTGAGAGACATCCTGCTGAAAGAGGGCAGTGCCACCGCCACCCAGGTGAGTGTGTGTATGTGTGCGGTCCAGTTGGCCACGGAGGTCAGATCGGTATCTCATCATGTGCTACCTACATGCTGCGGTTGTGCCCTTGAGCAAAGCACTAAGGGGCGAATCTTAACTTCTGCTTAAAGGGTAACTCTCAACCCCAATTTCAGCCTTTGCATTCAGGTGAGAAGTTGTGGGTGGGCGGAATTTGCTCACCATCAGAAATATTCATTTTGGGGATAGGTAAACGTAGTTGTACCTGATCCAAACACTTTCTCACTAAAGCATACTTACCAGAAGTCCACTGGCACGCTCTCATAATAGAATTATGTGCATCGTAAGCAAATATGGCTCTGGACAGTTAGCTCACAGTGTAATGCGCAGAGTTCCTGACATCTATTGTAAGTTCGAATCCCCCGTGGGGCGCAAAAAATTATATTTGAAATGTGGAATTGCATTTATTGTGTTGGGAAGAAAAGTGCAACCATCACCTAGAAAATGAAGATTAGGGGTTCAATTCAATTCAACCCACATTGCAGTATTTACGCACTAGCTGTTTTTCCAATGGTCAAATTAACTCGCAGATTGGTCTTGGGTACTGTATAAAAACAGACTATTACCAGGCGACCCCTCTCACAGGTTAACTTTTTTGAATTAGAAGTGTGGGCACGAGATGAATATATATACAGTACCAGTCAAAAGTTTGGACACACCTTACTCATTCCAGGGTTTTTCTTTATTTTTACTATTTTCTACATTGTAGATTAATAGTGAAGACATCAAAACTATGAAATAACACATATGGAATCATGTAGTAACCAAAAAAGTGTTAAACAAATCAAAATATATTTGAGATTCTTCAAAGTAGCCACCCTTTGCCTTGATGACAGCTTTGCACACTATTGGCATTCTCTCAACCTGCTTCATGAGGAATGCTTTTCCAACAGTCTTGAAGGAATTCCCACATATGCTGAGCACTTGTTGGCTGCTTTTCTTTCACTCTGCAGTCCAACTCATCCCAAACCATCTCAATTGGGTTGAGGTCGGGTCATTGTGGAGGCCAGGTCATCTGATGCAGCACTCCATCACTCTCCTTCTTGGTCAAATAGCCCTTACACAGCCTGGAGGTGTGTTTTGGGTCATTGTCCTGTTGAAAAACAAATGATAGTCCCACTAAGCGCAAACCAGATGGGATGGTGTATCGCTGCAGAATGCTGTGGTAGCCATGCTGGTTAAGTGTGCCTTGAATTCTAAATAAATTACAGACAGTGTCTCCAGCAAAGCACCCCCACACCATAACATCTCCTCCTCCATGCTTCATGGTGGGAACCACACATGCAGAGATCATCCGTTCACCAACTCTGTGTCTCACAAAGACACGGCGGTTGGAACCAAGAATCTCAAATTTGGACTCATCAGACCAAAGGACAAATTTCCACCGGTCTAATGTCCATTGCTTGTGTTTCTTGGCCCAAGCAAGTCTCTTCTTATTATTGGTGTCCTTTAGTAGTGGTTTCTTTGCAGCAATTCAACCATGAAGGCCTGATTCACGAAGTATCCTCTGAACAGTTGTTGTTGAGATGTGTCTGTTACTTGAACTCTAAAGCATTTATTTGGGCTGCAATCTGAGGCTGGTAACTCTAATGAACTTGTCCTCTGTAGCAGAGGTAACTCTGGGTCTTCCTTTCCCGTGGCAGTCCTCATGAGAGCCAGTTTCATCATAGCGCTTGATGGTTTTTGCGACTGCACTTGAAGAAACGTTCAAAGTTCTTGACATTTTCCGTATTGACTGACCTACATGTCTTAAAGTAATGATGGACTGTCATTTCTCTTTGCTTATTTGAGCTGTTCTTGCCATAATATGTCACAACACAACTGATTGGCTCAAACGCATTAAGAAGGAAAGAAATTCCACAAAATAACTTTTAACAAGGCACACCTGTTAACTAAAATGCATTCCAGGTGACTACCTCATGAAGCTGGTTGAGAGAATGCCAAGAGTGTGCAAAACTGTCATCAAGGCAAAGGGTGGCTACTTTGAAGAATCTAAAATCTAAAATATATTTTGATTTGTTTAACACTTTTTTGGTTACTACATGATTCCATATGTGTTATCATAGTTTTGATGTCTTCACTATTATTCTACAATGTAGAAAATAGTAAAAATAAAGAAAAACCCTTGAATGAGTAGGTGTATATCTGCCCTATGTGGGAGAACTCACAACCATTGGGCCATGAGTCAACTGTTTTAGCTTTTGACATGACCACCTTTGTCATCTATTTCTTGTTACAATGGATGTAGCTACGAATAAATCTGTAGAATCCTCATAGCTACATGTTTTTTTGTCTTCGTAAAAGCACATGGATGTGTATGAAACGGTAAGCAAAAACGTTGAATTTGGTCATATGCGGAAATGTGCCTTACTGCCTTTTGAATTTTGTTTAAAGTCAGTAGTCTGGTCAACAAAATATATTGGCACACTTCACTGGCAAATAAGGCGCGCTGTCACCTGCTTTTATAGTTAGCCTTGAGGTGGTACCACCCAGTACATCTAGAAGGGAGTAGATTTTATACCTAACCCCTCCCTTGAGATAACAGAGGCCCCTTTAACACGGTTTCAATGGTAGAGTTGAACCACTAGGGGCAAAAAGAGCTAGATTTTCTACTAAAATACCAAAATATATCACTTTTGCAACAAACTGTCAAAATGAAGATCAGAATTGACGTGTTTCACTATAACTAAACGTAAAACATCAGGTTTTGTTTTTTATTTTAAGTCGATTGTTCATATAGTCATGCATTGGTGTCAATGATAGACAAAGTATAAGTTAGGATTCACCCCTTAACCCCCAAATCTGCTCCAGGGGTGGAGCCTGTCTTGTGTGTTTGTGTGTGGTGTGACAGATTAAAATAAAATTGTATTTGTCACGTGCCGAATACAACAGGTGTAGACCTTACTGTGAAATGCTTACTTGCGAGAACTTAACCAACAATGCAGTTTTTTAAAAGTAAGTAAAAAACATTTGCTAAATAAACTATAGGAAAAATAGTAACACAAAAAAATAACAACGAGGCTATATACAAGGGCTACCGGTACCGAGTCAAAGTGCAGGGGTACGGGTTAGTTGAGGTAATTGAGGTAATATGCACATGTAGGTAGGGGTAAAGTGACTATGCATAGAAAATAAACAGAGAGTAGCAGCGTGTGTGTGTGTTTGGCGTCAATATGCATGTGTGTGTATGTCCGTGTGTGTTGGAGTGTCTGTGTAGTATGTGTGAGTGTGTCGTTTGAGTCCAGTGAGTGTACATCGAGCCTGTGCAAGAGAGTCAGTGCAATTTAAAAAAAGAAATACGAATAAAATAAGGGGTCAATGCAAATAGTCCAGTTAGCCATTTGATTAACTGTTCAGCAGTTTTATGGCTTGGGGGTAGAAGCTGTTAAGGAGCCTTTTGGTCCCAGACTTGGCGCTCCGGTACGGCTTGTAGAAAGAACAGTCTATGACTTGGGTGGCTGGAGTCTGACCATTTTTAGGGCCTTCCTCTGATTCAGGGCTGTGACAGGAAAAAACCTGTGCAAATGGATCAATAAAGATGTATTGTGTTGTAGGTCAAGAGGGAGCCAGCGTCCACTCACTCCAGTGCCAGCCCGGCCTGGGCCAATCACAGGCGGTTCTCTGAGCCTTCGTGGGCTCCCCAGGGCTCTAAGAGGACGTTCACTCCTCCACTGGACTACTCCCTCAACGACAAGCCTTCCCCTGATAAGAATGGGTCCTCCCAGTCTGGTAAACTAACAGTGCTAACGCCTGATTAAAGCCCAGTGGATCTCAGCCAGGTTATTTGTGGCAGGCAACTGTTTTCCATTGCAGCTGTGTTATATGATGGCAATTGTATTTAGCAGATGCTCTTGCCAAAGGTGACTGATCCCATTATTAGTAAAAATAAATCAAAATCAACTAGGTAACCTGCCTAGTAATTAGTGCTGAAATAGAAACGTTTATCACGTGAAAAGTTCCAACTGTCAAACTTCTGTTTTTAACCGCCATGTCCTCTTCTCTCCTTCCAGCAGGGGATGCGTGCTGCGAGCTGTGTGGCTTTGACTTTGAGAACCGCACGGCGCTGGCGAGCCACGCACGGGCCCACCTCCGCCAGCTGGGGGTTAAGGAGTGGAGGGTAGAGGGTGTGAAGGCCTCCCCCATTGAGTTGCTCAGCGCCTGGATCCAGAGGCAGCCACGTAAGGCCGCGGAGATCCACCGCCAGTACCGCGACGGTGACCTCAACATCAGGTTTAAGGTGAGTGTTACATCTTCTATTACAAACTGGGTGGTTCGAGCCCTGAATGCTGATTGGCTGATAGTCGTGGTATATCAGACCGTATACCACCGGTATGACAAAACATTTATTTTTACTGCTTTAATTACATTTGTAAACAGTTTATAATAGCAATATGGTACCTTGGGGGTTTGTGATATATGGCCAATATTCCACGGCTAAGGGCTGTGTCCAGGCACTCAGCGTTGCGTCGTGCTTAAGAACAGCCCTTAGCCGTGGTATATCGGCCTTATACCACACCCCCTCGGGCCTTATTGCTTAAGTATAGCGCCCATTAGGTTTGGATCTAATTGCTCTGTGGCAGTGGGGCTGCTCACACCCAGTCTTGGATTAAAAGCAAGTGACAATCACATGCCCTCAGGTGCATGGCGTTTAGGCACTTTCCAGCTGCTTAGTTCTGTGGCAGGAGTGCTTCAACTCTCAGTCTCGGAGAGCAGCTGGGTTTCGTCCTCGCTTTTCCAGTAGCTGAGGCTTGGGGAGACTAGATGAGTAGACGCGTTCTCTGACCAGTTATTGATTTAAATTGAGAAGAAAAGCAGCAGATTGACATCAATAGAATAGCCGTGCTCTGTAGTTGCTAACATCCAAGTCTCTATGTGTACTGTATGCTATTTCTACAACCAATCCAGGTGAATGTAGATGATCCTGTCCAACTTAGACGAGAAACTATTTCACCAACACTTGTTTTCTTTCCCCCCTTCCAGAGGAAAGCCCCGTCCCACTCTCCCGCCACAGACTCAGGCTTCTTCCCCTCGGGAGCCCAGAGGACTGCGGCTGCGGGGCTGCAGCTGGGGCGCAGGGCGGGACGAGAGGTGGCCAGGGTCGCCGGGGGGTTGTCCAGGACAGCTCAGGGTCAAAGGTCACAGGGGGAGACGGGACACTCGTCACATCACCATCATACCGTCGCTCATACGCAGTCCCAGGGGGCTAGAGGAGACTTCAACCACATACGCTCTCCTAGAGGTGAAAGATGGAAACGGACGCAAATGTGCATGTACACACACACCCTATAGTCATTTCTACCTGTAAGCCCTCTGATAAAACCAACGTTGAGCTATGCTAGACTGATTTTTAAAGCCCTTCCCATCCTGTCTGTGCCAGGTTTTGAGCGGCGGGTCCCTAAACACACCGCCCATACGGAGGGAGCAGAGGTAGACGGCAGCTCTCAACAACCCTCCCGGTCAGGAAACATCCCTTCCCTGGTTCCCAGGCCTCCCTCCACTCCTCTGGTCAAACAAGTGGGCAAAGAGTACACCCTCAAGTGCAGGTGAGTTGGTTGCCAAAATGCTGATAGTTCAATGTACGCTGAACTCACAGACTGCCTGAGGTCACACACTTGTAGGATTTATTATTGGCATCGTAAGAGGGTCTATGCACTACAGGTTTTGATACTTCCACAATGTTTCATAGAAAGTGGTTTAAGCACTGGTCTGTTTGTATATTCATATTAACAACCCTTCTCACTCTTGCTTTCTGTTCTATTCCATCCCTCAGGTTCTGTGAGGCAGTGTTCCATGGATCTCAGTCAGTACAGGAGGACTGGATCAGACACCTGCAGCAACACATCCTGGACCTCCGCTTCAACAAGGCCTCTCCTCCCCCCACCCCTGGCCCAGAACGGCCCCTGGTCCCGGGCATCGAACCCTCAGCCATCCCCCCTACCACCACCCCTGTCTTTCTGGCACCACTAGCTGTTTAAATGGTCCACTACAACGGCTACACTCACTGCATTTTTCTTATTACCACTCAGTTGGATTGTCTTATCTGTTGTTCATGTATTTGTTTTCTTCAAAGGACTGTTGAAGTCAGTGTACAATGTGGCAAAAACACTACTAATAAGGTGCGTGTGGGGGACTATGCGTTTGTTTATTTATTCAGCGTTGAAGAAATGACTCGGTATGAATGATAACAGCACAAAGTGGATATACTGTGTCACTAGTCTTGTCCACCAGCTGGCTCTCTCTCTAGCTGTTAGCCTGGGGACGAGGTTACTGGAGTACAGACATAGCTGTACCAGCCTCATATCAACTCTAGAGGGCCTACTTGGGCCATTTGAAGAAGTCTACTTTCAATAACTGTACTCTTGCTGGGGTAACTTGGACATGAGGGGTCAAACAAACTAACATCCATTCATCATGTCAGTCACACCACGTAGTAGTCTAGCAATGGTTACATTCCAGATCTTTATTGTGATGTTTATTGCACATTGTTTTCATAGAAACCTAAATTCATAGTAGTCTGTATGACTTTGGATGGAATGGATTTCCATAGACTGTAGTTAGTGATGTCAATGAAGAAGTAAGGCAAAGCCTGTTCTAGCATTAAATACATTCCCCTTGTTTCAACTGTTTCAAAGCAGTGTGTTATTATAGGTTGCATTGCAAAATAGCAGGGAAGGAAGCATGTTCAGCTTTGAATTATGGTCTGAAATGTATTTCCCTAATGTACAGGAATTTGTATTTACTTTTTTATGAATTATGTTTTAAAATGTAGAAATGTTTTCTGAAGTAAAGAAATATAGACAAGGTTTTATATTTGTCTTGAATTCTTCTGTAATGAGTGGTTTGCAAGGCCGCGGAGCCAGACAGAATTCCAGGACGCGTACTCCGAGCATGCGCTGACCAGCTAGCTGGCAAGTGTCTTCACTGACATTTTCAACCTACAGTGCCTTCAGAAAGTATTCACATCCCTTGACTTTTTCCATATTTTCTTGTGTTATAGCCTGAATTTAAAATGGCCTACACACAATACCCCAGAATGTCAAAGTGGAATTATTTTTACATCATTAAAAATGAAAAGCTGAAATGTCTTGAGTCAAGTATTCAAACCCTTTGTCATGGCAAGATTAAATAAGTTCAGGAGTAAAAATTTGCTTAACTAACATAAGTTGCATGGACTCACTCTGTGTGCAATAATACTGTTTTAACATGATTTTTGTAAGAATACCTCATCTCTGTACCCAACACATCTGTAATGTCCTTCATTCGAGCAGTGAATTTTAAAACACAGATTGAACCACAAAGACCAGGGAGGTTTTTCAATGCCTCGCAAAGAAAGGCACCTATTTGTAAATGGGTAAAAATTTTAAAAAGCATGGTGAAGTTTGAGCATGGTGAAGTTATTAATTACACTTTGGATGGTGTATCAATACACCCATTGACTATAAAGATATAGGCGTCCTTCCTAACTCAGTTGCCAGAGAGGAAGGAAACCGCTCAGGGATTTCACCATGAGGCCAATGGTGACTGAAACAGTTACAGAGTTTAATGGCTGTGATAGGAGAAAATTGATGATGGATCAACAACATTGTAGTTACTCCACAATACTAACCAAAATGACTGAGTGAAAAGAAGGAAGCATGTACAGAATAAAGATATTCCCAAATATGCCATCCCGTTTGCAATAAGGCACTAAAGTAAAACTGTACAAATTGTTGCAAAGAAATTAACTTTATGTCCTTAATACAAAGCGTTATGTTTGGGGCAAATCCAACACATCACTGAGTACCACTCTTCATATTTTCAAGCATGGGTATTCTTGTCATTGGCAAGGACTAGGTAATTTTTTGGGGATAAAAAGAAACGGAATATAGCTAAGCACAAGCAAAATCCTAGAGGAAAACCTGGTTCAGTCTGCTTTCCAACAGACACTGGGAGACAAATTCACCATTCAAACACAAGGCCAAATATACACTGGAGTTGCTTACCAAGTTTCAGTTTTGACTGAAATCGGCTTAAAAATCTATGGCAAGACTTGAAAATGTATGTCTAGCAATGATCAACAACCAACTTGACAGAGCATGAAGAATTTAAAAAAGAATAATGTTCAAATATTGTACAATCCAGGTGTGCAAAGCTCTTAGAGACTTACCCAGAAAGACTCACAGCTGTAATCGCCACCAAAGGTGCTTCTACAAGTAAGACTTATGTAATATATATTTCTGTATTTAATTTACAATACATTTGCTAAAATTTCTAAAAACATGTTTTCACTTTGTCATTATGGGGTATTCAATCAAATATATTTACAGTGGGGAGAACAAGCATTTAATACACTGCCGATTTTGCAGGTTTTCCTACTTACAAAGCATGTAGAGGTCTTTAATTTTTATCATAGGTACACTTCAACTGTGAGAGACGGAATCTAAAACAAAAATCCAGAAAATCACATTGTATGATTTTTAAGTAATTAATTTGCATTTTATTGCATGACATAAGTATTGATACATCAGAAAAGCAGAACTTAATATTTGGTACAGAAACCTTTGTTTGCAATTACAGAGATCATACGTTTCCTGTAGGTCTTGACCAGGTTTGCACACACTGCAGCAGGGATTTTGGCCCACTCCTCCATACCTTCTCCAGATCCTTCAGGTTTCGGGGCTGTCGCTGGGCAATTCGGACTTTCAGCTCCCTCCAAAGATTTTCTATTGGGTTCAGGTCTGGAGACTGGCTAGGCCACTCCAGGACCTTGAGATGCTTCTTACGGAGCCACTCCTTAGTTGCCCTGGCTGTGTGTTTCGGGTCGTTGTCATGCTGGAAGACCCAGCCACGACCCATCTTCAATGCTCTTACTGAGGGAAGGAGGTTGTTGGCCAAGATCTTGCGATACATGGCCCCATCCATCCTCCCCTCAATACGGTGCAGTCGTCCTGTCCCCTTTGCAGAAAAGCATCACCAAAGAATGATGTTTCCACCTCCATGCTTCACGGTTGTGATGGTGTTCTTGGGGTTGTACTCATCCTTCTTCTTCCTCCAAACACAGCGGGTGGAGTTTAGACCAAAAAGCTATATTTTTGTCTCATCAGACCACATAACCTTCTTCCATTCCTCCTCTGGATCATCCAGATGGTCATTGGCAAACTTCAAACAGGCCTGGACATGCGCTGGCTTGAGCAGGGGGACCTTGCGTGCGCTGCAGGATTTTAATCCATGACGGCGTAGTGTGTTACTAATGGTTTTCTTTGAGACTGTGGTTCAGCTCTCTTCAGGTCATTGACCAGGTCCTGCCGTATAGTTCTGGGCTGATCCCTCACCTTCCTCATGATCATTGATGCCCCACGAGGTGAGATCTTGCATGGAGCCCCAGACCGAGGGTGATTGACCGTCATCTTGAACTTCTTCCATTTTCTAATAATTGCGCCAACAGTTGTTGCCTTCTCACCAAGCTGCTTGCCTATTGTCCTGTAGCCCATCCCAGCCTTGTGCAGGTCTACAATTGTGTCCCTGATGTCCTTACACAGCTCTCTGGTCTTGGCCATTGTGGAGAGGTTGGAGTCTGTTTGATTGAGTGTGTGGACAGGTGTCTTTTATACAGGTAACAAGTTCAAACAGGTGCAGTTAATACAGGTAATGAGTGGAGAACAGGAGGGCTTCTTAAAGAAAAACTAACAGGTCTGTGAGAGCCGGAATTCTTACTGGTTGGTAGGTGATCAAATACTTATGTTATGCAATAAAATGCAAATTAATTATTTTAAAATCATACATTGTGATTTTCTGGATTTTTTAGATTCCGTCTCTCACAGTTGAAGTGTACCTTTGATAAAAATTACAGACCTCTACATGCTTTGTAAGTAGGAAAACCTGCAAAATCGGCAGTGTATCAAATACTTGTTCTCCCCACTGTATAAAGCCCTTTTTACATCCGCAGATGTCACAAAGTGCTATACAGAAACCCAGCCTAAAACCCCAAACAGCAAGCAATGCAGATGTAGAAGCACGGTGGCTAGGAAAAACTCCCTAGAAAGGCAGGAACCTAAAAAGAAACCTAGAGAGGAACCAGGCTCTGAGGGGTGGCCAGTCCTCTTCTGGCTGTGCTGGGTGGAGATTATAAGAGTACATGGCCATTTAAGGCCAGATTGTTCTTCAAGATGTTCAAACGTTCATAGATGACCAACAGGGTCAAATAATAATCACAGTGTTTGTAGAGGGTGCAACAGGTCAGTACCTCAGGAGTAAATGTCAGTTGGCTTTTCATAGCCGAGCATTCAGAGATCGAGACAGCAGGTGCGGTAGAGAGAGAGAGTCGAAAACAGCAAGTTCGGGACAAGGTAGCACGTCCGGTGAACAGGTCAGGGTTCCCTAGCCGTAGGCAGAACAGTTGAAACTGGAGCAGCAGCACGACCAGGTGGACTGGGGAAAGCCAGGAGTCATTAGGCCAGGTAGTCCTGAGGCATGATCCTAGTGCTCAGGTCCTCCGGGAGGGGAGGGAGAGAGAGAATTAGAGGAAGCATACTTAGGACACCAGATAATAGAGGAGAATTACACCAGATTTAACAGACTGACCCTAGCCCCCCGGCACATAGACTATTGCAGCATAGACACTGGAGACTGAGACAGGGGTGAGTCGGGGGACACTGTGGCCCCGTCCGACAATACCCCCGGACAGGGCCAACCAGGCAGGATATAACCCCACCCACTTTGCCAAAGCACAGCCCCCAGACCACTAGAGGGATATCAACAGATCACCAACTTACTACCCTGAGACAAGGCTGAGTATAGCCCACGAAGATCTCCTCCACCGCATGCGCCCGAGGGGGGCGCAAAACCGGTATTGTGTGTAGATGGGTGAGAGAAAAAAATATATTTAAACCATTTTGAATTGAGGCAGTAACACAACAAAATGTGGAATAAGTCAAGGGGTATGAATACTTTCTAAAGACACTGTATGTACATAGCTACCTCTATTACCCTGTACCCCTGCACATCGGCTCGGTACTGGTACTCCTTGTATACAGTATAGCCATGTTATTTTACTCTTTCTTGTTATTCGTTATTCACTGTGTATTTATTCCTCATGTCACAATTTCTAAACATATACAGTTGAAGTCGGAAGTTTACATACACCTTAGCCAAATACATTTAAATTCAGTTTTTCACAATTCCTGACATTTAATCCTAGTAAAAATTCCCTGTTTTAGGTCAGGATCACCACTTTATTTTAAGAATATGAAATGTCAGAATAATAGTAGAGAGAATGATTTATTTCAGCTTTTATTTATTTCATCACATTCCCAGTGGGTCAGACGTTTACATACACAATTAGTATTTGATATCATTGCCTTTAAATTGTTTAACTTGGGTCAAAAGTTTTGGGTAGCCTTCCACAAGCTTCCCACAATAAGTTGGGTGAATTGTGGCCCATTCCTCCAGAGCTGGTGTAACTGAGTCAGGTTTGTAGGCCTCCTTGCTCGCACACGCTTTTTCAGTTCTGCCCACAAATGTTCTATATGATTGAGGTCAGGGCTTTGTGATGGCCACTCCAATACCTTGACTTTGTTGTCCTTAAGCCATTTTGCCACAACTTTGGAAGTATGCTTGGGGTCATTGTCCATTTGGAAGACCCATTTGTGACCAAGCTTTAACTTCCTGACTGATGTCTTGAGATGTTGCTTCAATATATCCACATAATTTTCCTTCCTCATGATGCCATCTATTTTGTGAAGTGCACCAGTCCCTCCTGCAGCAAAGCACCCCCACAGCATGATGCTGCCACCCCCGTGCTTCACGGTTAGGTGGTGATCTTCGGCTTGCAAGCGTCCCCCTTTTTCCTCCAAACATAACGATGGTCATTATGGCCAAACAGTTCTATTTATGTTTCATCAGACCAGAGGACATTTCTCCAAAAAGTACAATATTTGTCCCCATATGTAGTTGCAAACCGTAGTCTGGCTTTTTTATGGCCGTTTTGGAGCAGTGGCTTCTTCCTTGCTGAGCGGCCTTTCAGGTTAAGTCGATATAGGACTCGTTTTACTGTGGATATAGATACTTTTGCACCTGTTTCCTCCAGCATCTTCACAAGGTCCTTTGCTGTTGTTCTGGGATTGATTTGCACATTTCACACCAAAGTATGTTAATCTCTAGGAGACAGAAGGCGTCTCCTTCCTGAGTGGTATGACGGCTGTGTGGTCTAAACACTAAAATAACACATCCTAGATCTGAATGAATGAAATCATCTTATTAAATACTTTTTTCTTTACATAGTTGAATGTGCTGACAACAAAATCACAAAAAAATTATCAATGGAAATCAACTTTATCAACCCATGGAGGTCTGGATTTGGAGTCACCCTCAAAATTAAAGTGGAAAACCACACAACAGGCTGATCCAACTTTGATGTAATGTCCTTAAAACAAGTCAGAATGAGGCTCAGTAGTGTGTGTGGCCTCCACGTGCCTGTATGACCTCCCTACAACGCCTGGGCATGCTCCTGATGAGGTGGCGGATGGTCTCCTGAGGGATCTCCTCCCAGACCTGGACTAAAGCATCCGCCAACTCCTGGACAGTCTGTGGTGCAACGTGGCATTGGTGGATAGAGCGAGACATGATGTCCCAGATGTGCTCAATTGGATTCAGGTCTGGGGTACGGGCGGGCCAGTCCATAGCATCAATGCCTTCCTCTTGCAGGAACTGCTGACACACTCCAGCCACATGAGGTCTAGCATTGTCTTGCATTAGGAGGAACCCAGGGCCAACTGCACCAGCATATGGTCTCACAAGGGGTCTGAGGATCTCATCTCGGTACCTAATGGCAGTCAGGCTACCTCTGGCGAGCACATGGAAATGCCACCCCACACCATGACTGACCCACCGCCAAACCGGTCATGTTGGAGGATGTTGCAGGCAGCAGAACGTTCTCCACGGCGTCTCCAGACTCTGTCACGTCTGTCACATGTGCTCAGTGTGAACCTGCTTTCATCTGTGAAGAGCACAGGGCGCCAGTGGCGAATTTGCCAATTTTGGTGTTCTCTGGCAAATGCCAAACGTCCTGCACGGTGTTGGGCTGTAAGCACAACCCCCACCTGTGGACGTCGGGGCCTCATACCACCCTCATGGAGTCTGTTTCTGACCGTTTGAGCAGACACATGCACATTTGTGGCCTGCTGGAGGTCATTTTGCAGGGCTCTGGCAGTGCTCCTCCTAATCCTCCTTGCACAAAGGCGGAGGTAGCAGTCCTGCTGCTGGGTTGTTGCCCTCCTACGGCCTCCTCCACGTCTCCTGATGTACTGGCCTGTCTCCTGGTAGCGCCTCCATGCTCTGGACACTACGCTGACAGACACAGCAAACCTTATAATAATAATAATAATAATATGCCATTTAGCAGACGCTTTTATCCAAAGCGACTTACAGTCGTGCGTGCATACATTTTTGTGTATGGGTGGTCCCGGGGATCGAACCCACTACCTTGGCGTTACAAGCGCCGTGCTCTACCAGCTGAGCTACAGAGGACCACAGCTCGCATTGATGTGCCATCCTGGATGAGCTGCACTACCTGAGCCACTTGTGTGGGTTGTAGACTCCGTCTCATGCTACCACTAGAGTGAAAGCACCGTCAGCATTCAAAAGTGACTAAAACATCAGCCAGGAAGCATAGGAACTGAGAAGTGGTCTGTGGTCACCACCTGCAAAACCAGTCCTTTATTGGGGGTGTCTTGCTAATTGCCTATAATTTCCACCTGTTGTCTATTCCATTTGCACAACAGCATGATACATTTATTGTCAATCAGTGTTGCTTCCTAAGTGGACAGTTTGATTTCACAGAAGTGTGATTGACTTGGAGTTACATTGTGTTGTTTAAGTGTTCCCTTTATTTTTTTGAGCAGTGTTTGTAAAGATGAACGTGGTACCTTCAGGTGTATGAACCAGACTTGTGGAGGTCTACAATTTTTTTTCTGAGTTCTTGGCTGATTTATTTTTATTTTCCCATGATGTCAAGCAAAGAGGCACTGAGTTTGAAGGTAGGCCTTGAAATACATCCACAGGTACACCTCCAATTGACTCAAATTATGTAAATTAGCCCATCAGAAGCTTCTAAAGCCATGACCTCATTTTCTGGAATATTCCAAGCTGTTTAAAGGCACAGTCAACTTAGTGTATGTAAACTTCTGACCCTCTGGAATTTTCATACAGTGAATTATAAATGAAATAATCTGTCTGTAAACAATTGTTGGAAAACATACTTGTGTCATGCACAAACTAGATGTCCTTCAATTGGTAGTCATGTCCAATTCGTCCATATAGTGTATTTGTAAAAAATAAACAAGATGTTATAGTTGACTTGGCCAAGAACAATGACCAATTCCTTAATATCAAACCGAACCAAAATAGAACTTAAAACTTGAGTGTCATGTCATGGAGTTTGAATCCATCACAAACACTTTCTTTCACAAAACCCTCTCGAATCCAAACAATTCAAACTATAGAACCCTATCATTTTCACTCTATTCCACTTTTTCTTTCATCCAAACCTCATTGTTGTGTCTTTGGGCTTCAGTAACACATTAGACTAAGAACATCTGACAGCGACTTCATACAAATTCAGTCTGAAGCAGAGGAGGCTGGTGGGAGGCGCTATAGAAGAATGGGCTCATTGTAATGGCTGGAATGGAATGGAGTCAAAGATGTAATTTCCATATGTTTGATATGTTTGATACCGTTCCATTGATTCCATTCCAGCCATTACAATGAGCCCATCCTCCTTTAGCTCCTCCCACCAGCCTCCACTGGTCTGAAGGAATGTTGAAACGGTTCTGTGCTGATGGACAGTTCAATACATGTGCCTATAACTGTGAGACTGAGACTGTATAGCTATCTGGCCTGGGTTAAAATAATATTTCAAATATTTCAAATACGTTAATCATTTCACTGAGCCTGCCTAGCGTCCCTGATGGACATGGTTAGAATTTTTGGGACTATTCCATTGGTGCCATTACCGCCAGTAAAGCTCATTAATCAAGCTCAAATAAGCCCAGCTAAAGCACTATATCAGAATTGTGCTGCCTGTGTAGATGAAGCCCAATACTATTTGAACAACACAAAGCTAGGACAGCTTCCCAGCATTGACAGTAGCAGACCCGAGTCATTCATTTAATTGCCTGTATAAATTATGTCTGGGCAGTGGCTATAGTTCTCCCTGGTGCTGCAGTCGTCCACTCCCTACTGTCTCATTAGTCTGTTGTAATGTTAATCACTAACCTGAACAGACTGCAGCGGTCTGGACCTTGAGGAATGGTAGTAGTTAAATCAGTGTTAGGTCTGCACTCAACAATCTACTTTGGATAAACCACACTTAAAAGATTGATGCTAGTTGTATTTCAGTCACATAGAGTAAAAACCAATCTACCCTAGATAAACTACGCTACGTTTTAGAATGAAGATCGTTGATAGTTTTATTTCAGCCATATAGAGTAAAAATCTATGTACCACAGATTAACTACTACTCTAGAGGTTTTAGCATAAAAGATCAATGATACTTCTGTATCAGTCAAATAGGGTAAGAAAATAACTAATATTCAGGCTTTTTTTTTACTTTGCTAGTGGAATAGACTTGCAGGTAAAATAGGTTATGTTGGTACAATATGAGTTTCTCTAAGATGTTTGACAGTTATTTTTGTTTTGAAATATTATCCTTATTCAAAATGGATCAATTCCCAATTAGCTGCTAAACAAATGTAAATGAGCATCTTTACTCACGGCTGGACTATCCTAAAATAGGCTACATGACGTATCTCAAGTACGTTATATAGATGCTGATTGGCCTCTTTGTGGTATATTGAGTGACGAGAAGAGACCACATCATTGAGTCAGAGGGCTTATAGGAGTAGAGTGAGGGAGGGAGGGGGAGAGAGAACATGATCACTGCCAGGCTTATAGAGCTCGACATAGTGTCTGTGTGTCTGTGTGTCTGTCTATTCTAAACACTGGGCCTCTCTCTGGAATCAATCTATCACGCTTCTGTCCCAGTCTCCTCTCTGTTTCCATCCGCTCTCCTCCACCAGACATTACGGACGTATTGATGGTCCCTGAGGAACCATTCAACCACCCTCGCTGATCCACTTCCAGCCCACTTTTAAAGCCTGCTAATTCCATATTCCTGGATCCCATTCTGTTAATTCCATATTGACCCTATACGTTTATTACACTCCCTGAGCTGGGAGAGTGCCCTGTCTGTCTGTCTGTCTGTCTAAGGCAGCCGGTAGATTACTCATGTTGGTCCGTCTTTCTGTCTGGAGTGGACATAGTCATTACTGGACAGATGAGGTAGAGCAGTAGAGCCAATGGTCGGCCCAATTGATGCCTGATGACCCAATAATGAGAAGAGGAGCCCTTTTCAAAGGGACCTGCTCGTTTTAAGTGAGAATGCAGCCTCGATCCCCTCCTGAAAAGAGATGATTGGAACACAGCCTAATCTCCTCAAAAGAGATGATCGATGAGACAGTTTGTAGATGTACTGTCTGTATCCAGAGCTGGATGAGTTGGATGTTCCGAAGAAGTCCTGCTTGTTTCAAGTGAGAACCCAGCCCTCACCTAACCTCCTCAAAATATAGTTTCTAGATGTATTCAAGGACTGGAGCAGTTGGATTATGACTTGAATGTCCTACTATGAGCTGGATATTCTACTTCTCATATCATCCTGAGTTTATAGCTGTGTTTTATGTGTTTTACACTGATGATGGTCCATCTTGGATACTGTAGTCTGTACCAATTAGTGAAAAGGCTCAGCATGTTAAGTCTACTATGATCAAACAGACTATAGGCCTGTTTAAAAGATAAATGACTGTGGTAGCCCTACTCCATTCACCGGCCACCTGCCTTTGATCTGGCAGAAGTGATGACACAGTCCTTTATATAAATATCTAGAGGAGACATTATGTGATATGTGTCACTATTTTTAGCTACAATATCAAGTATGAGTTTGTGTTGATGCCTAGTGAGCTGTACTGGATCGTGTTCAGAAGGGCACACAATAGCAAAGCGCTTTGCAACAGAAACAAAAATCTGTGCTTCTTATTGGACAAGTTCTTGTAATACCTTCCGTTTCACTCCATTTCAAAACGTTTTCTCCTTACTGAACACGACCCTGGACTCTATGAATTCACACGGTCAGTTGATCTTCTAGAACAAGGGTGTCAAACTCATTCCATGCAGGGTCTAGTGTTTGCAGGTTTTTGGTCTTTCCTTTCAAGTAAGACCTAGACAACCAGGTGAGGGGAGTTCTTTACTAATTAGTGACCTTAATTCATCAATCAAGTTCAAGGGAGGAGAGAAATCCCGCAGACACTCGGCCCTCCGTGGAATGCATTTGAAACGTGTTCTAGAAACTCTGTGGCACTCAATCTTATAGAGCAGTTGTATTCAACTCTTGCCCTACGAGGTCCGGAGCCTGCTGGTTTTCTGTTCTACCTGATAATGAATTGCACACACCTGGTGTCCCAGGTCTAAATCAGTCTCTGATTAGAGGGGAACAATTAAAAAATGCAGTGGAACTGGCTTTGAGGTCCAGAGTTGAGTTTGAGGGCTATAGAGTCATCTTTCCTTTCTCCTTTGTGAAAAAAAGGACTCCATGGAAAGAGTGTAGTGGGTGTACCAAGTTGTCAATTGTGTGACAATGCTGCTGTGGGATACATTTCGAAGTATCCGTTATTTCCCTTTCCCCTTCTCATTTTGGCCATGACACAGTACTTTAACTGAAACCTTAGATATGTCTTCAATAGATGATTCATATAGATACTCAGTGACTTGGCAGATTACATGGTTTTCTCACAAGGCTTGTGGCTTCGCAATCAGTGTTCGCAAAGGACCGATTTTCTCAGACTGTGGAACAGTGGACTGTGTGTGTGTGTGTGTGTGTGTGGGTTGTGTTTTTCCATATAGTCTTGTAGAAACCGAACCTCTCTTGTCACACAGGGGAAGATGTAAAACAGGGGGAATCTCATCATCTAAAACTATTGAGGTTGAAATCACATTTTTAGTTTGTTTTGTGCTCGTCGGCTTTTCTTGCAGTGTTATACATGACAGACTGTCATTTGTCTACATGAAAGTGAATGCAGTACAGTTGCATTACAGAATACAATACTGTTTCAGTCAGTGTGTACCCAGCCAGTCAGCAACATATACCGTAGGGCTATGTGCACTAGTCAAATCAAATCAAAGTTTATTGGTCACGTACACAGATTTGCAGGTGTTATAGCAGGTGCAGCAAAATGCTTATGTTACTAGCTCCAACAGTGCAGTAGAATATCTAGCAAATACAATACAATATACAACATTGAAACATGAAATCAAGAAATGTCAGAACGAGTCCAATTAACAATCCTAAGTAGATATATTAGAGTCTACAGTAAGTAGTTAAGTCATCTCCGCCATGTTTGTAAGACGGGCCAAGGTCCTTGTCTGATGGCTTCAGCATTTCATCAGCAGGACGGTTGTGACCATAGAAATAGAATGAATAGAACGGGCTTGGAAGCTATAACCCTGGTAATTTGACTAGTAAACTCATGTGTACACTCGCAATGGCTGCCTGGTATTGTGATGCAATAATTTCCATGGTATTTTGGATTGCCATGGTAATGTAGAATGTATTATTTATAATGTCAGTTGAGTTGACACAACAAATCACAGCACAGATTGAAAAGTACACGTCCTGCTTTTACTACCTGGCATGGGTACACTCAAAATGGCTGCCAGTCCACTCATTATGCCATAATTGACTTGAATGGAGACATCCTTTCTATTCATTCTATTTCTATGGTTATGAGTGGGTCATCTCTGTATGTTCCTAGACTGTATGTAGCCTGATCCCAGATCTGTTTCTACTGTCTGGTCAACTCCTATGGCCATTGGTGTGACAGTACAAACAGATCTGGGACCAGGCTATAGGTCATAATGAGGTCATGATAGGGTCCCCATGCAGAATGCCTTCTGCCTCTCAGGTTACCTGAACTGATGGTTCTCTGCTGCGTCTGGAATCTACTGACACTGGACCCCATAGGGGGGCGAGGGCCATACCCTACCCAGGGGGCCATGCTGTGCTGCTGGGGTCATCAGTATCAGGTTCATCCATCATAATTAATGATGACCATGACACATTAATGTACATTAAGACATATCAGACCTCGTCCTTCATATGGTGAGAACGCAGATGTCTTGTTCCTGTGGTCAGTAACAGCGTACTAGTCAGGTCATGTAACCCTAGGTCATCTTCCTGTGGTCAGTAACAGCGTACTAGTCAGGTCATGTAACCCTAGGTCCTCTTCCTGTGGTCAGTAACAGCGTACTAGTCAGGTCATGTAACCCTAGGTCCTCTTCCTGTGGTCAGTAACAGCATACTAGTCAGGTCCTGTGATCTATGGGTCCTCACCTATGACCTCACATGGTGCTGTTAGATCACCAAGGACTCTGAGTGAAACAGAGAACCAAACGTACCTTTGAGTCTGGCTTTAAACTGTGCATTCCTGTAATGATAAAGTACAGAAGTGTTTCTCAACCTGTTTTATACCTGGGACTGGCATGACATGGCCCTTACATTGAAACTACCACTGATAATAAAACTACTACTTCAGAGAAGTGACTAAATCAGGGTCGAATAAATAATAATCTGAGGGACGGGTTAGCAACACCCCGGGGTCCAGTTCCACCCAGAACCAGGGGTTGTCTGACCTACACTGACCTACAGCATTGCAAAGATGACTCATCATATCTCCATGTAAACAGAGGCTTATGTTTACCATCTATCTATCGTTTCTACTGTGACAGTCAATGATTGATGTGGTGGATCATCTGTTTGTGCCGGTATTTTTAGCGACAAATTTAGCTCCAGACAGGCCATAAGATTTGGGATGTTCACTTCTCCCACCCTGTGCTGTGCTGGAGCTCTCTGTCTGGGGAATATATGGTTAGTTAGTCAACCGTGTGTGTTGGGCGTGCCTGCAGATGGCAGGTCAGACATTGTCAAGCTCAGCCCAGGGCAGTGTGTCCTGTCACAGAGTTATCGCGTGCAAGAACAGAATGAAGGAACGTTCACTAGGACATGATGGAGGACAGAGCATGGGTGGAGAGAAGGAGAGGAAGCGTGATATTATTAGCAAACGTTAATCAGAATCCGCTGCTGCAGTGTGAAAGTAGACAGTAGTGTTACTGAACCTCATATGATACACTCTTAGAAAAAAGGGTTCCAAAAGGGTTCTTCTGCTGTTCCCATAGGAGAACCATTTTTGGTTCCACGTAGAACCCTTTTTGGTTCCAGGTAGAACCCTTTTTGGTTCCAGGTAGAACCCTTTTTGGGTTCCATGTATAACCGTCTGTGAAAAGGTTTCTACATGCAAACCAAAACCTGGAACCAAAATGGTTTTACCTGGAACCAAAAAGGGTTTTCCAAAGGGTTCTCCTATGGGGACAGACAAATAACCCTTTTAGGTTCTAGAGCGCACCTTTTTTTCTGAGTGTACCTGTCAATGTCACCTCCAATACTGCACGGTTGTCATTCACAGGACAGAAAGTGAGAGGGAGAGGACATTATTCTTAGGCAGATAGACAGGGAGTCTGATGTAACCTGTTCTCCTCAGGACTGTCTCTATGAGTCTCTCAGTCATTCTTTATGACCTGGGATCCAAAATGAATCCATGCTTTGTGTCACTATCGTGTCACTTCACAGGAGGGACCCCTATCACCTTTAACCCTGCCCATATTTTCTCTATGCCCCCTAGTTTCAGATGTTGATATTTTGGGGAATAATCATGCCATTGGACATTTAACATACCGGTAATATTCCCTCAGGTATTAAGGTATTTGGAACACACCATTATGTGACATATAATGTTATTGGAATCAGAGAGTGATGCCAGTCCTAGCCTGGAAACGAGACATGGAAGGGGAATCCTTAGGGACAGGGGTTTTGTTTTAGGTATTGGGGCTGGACAGTGAAGGGAGTTGACCATAAAGGGACAGAAAAGGATGCATTCCTAACTTTATAAGACTCTGGAGACTTGTTCAGTCTTTGAAGGCATGTCCGTTGGTTTTAGGGGGTTTATCAGTTTGTTTCTTACGTTTGCTTACACGTAATTAAAAGATTACATGTAATTGCTGGCATAAGTCAAATGAACCCTGGCCTAACTGTTGTTGAAAGAACTGCGAAAGAGAGCGATAACCAGATATCTGCTCAAAGGAACTACTTCTTGGAACCATGACATAAAGTTGTTATATGGTAGTTAGTTACAATATACTACAGTGTATATATCTATCAGTGATTTGGGAAAACACGTCAAACAGGAAATGGGAGAAATCTCCAGTGACATAATTTCCTCTCACTAAGGAGACTATTGAGTGATTTGAAAGGACCAGGATTTCCCTCCACCTTTTTACTGTAAATGATTTGTTAAATTCAGGTTCCTGATGCATTTGGGGAAAATATCACATTAAATCTTACTCATAGTACAATCTTAGTAGCATCAAACCAAATGTATTCAACACCTCCAACTACGATCTCAAACTATTGTTCCTGATGTGGAAATACTGAAAATCCGGTAAACAGTGATTCACGATGACACTTTCGGACAAATAAGAAAAAGTTAGGTTGTACATTTAGAGATTTCACCACATTATCATTTAGTCTACCTAGAGGAGTAAAGTACTTTCCCCACCGTCCCTCTCTCAATGTTCTGCCAGGAAAAATAAGTACAATCTGTGACATTCCGGATTAGATGGAATACGTTTCTTCCAGCCTCCGATACACAACGGTTGCGTCCCAAATGGCTCCTTATTTCCTATATAGTGCATTATTTTTAACCAGAGTCCTGGTCAAATGTAGTGCACTAAATAGGGAATAGGTTGGCATTTGGGACGCAAACAACATCATATGTCATGTATGATAAATGGACTGCCTATAAAATGTAGTATTTCATCCTGGCGTATTTCATGGTGGTTGTGATTCCAGTGAAATATTCTGTTTGTGTTGGAAAGGAACAGTGGTTCGTAAAACAGTAGGCCCCTCTGTAGTGTGCACAGTATGTATGGTATCTATCTCGAATAGGGTACCATTCGAGATAGATACCATACAGTATATTACCACTTATCCCTTAAAGGATCTCTACACACAAAAATATCTCCACACTATCACATATCACATCAAAGATTCCCAAACATTGCCTCTGCACCCTAACATGGCTCTGATAACAAAATATACTAATATTTATAATCTAGATAGTATATAATTTTTGGACGAACCACACTCCCTAACAATGACAATATGACAGCTAGTTGCATATAATAGAGACTGCATGCACGGTCATAGGTCAAGCAAGAGCATCAGAATGTAAAGCTGGCTTTTTTTTTTTACATTAGGTTCATTTGAGTCAGAAGAACAAGGCTATTTTTATAAGTGGTTAGATCAATCCAAGTCAGTGGCCTTGTGGTTACAGTGTCCGCCCTGAGATTGGAAGATTGGGGATTCGGTCCCCGGTCGAGTCATACCAAAGACTTTAAAAATGGGACTCAATGCCTCTGCTTGGAACTCAGCATTCATCTCGTATTAGGTAAATTATGTTGAGATGCATGGAGGTGAATGGTAAATTAAGATGGAGATTGCCATTAAACAAATGGTATTGATTGGCTACTTTCCCTCCACAGCCAATGGGATTTTATCACTTTAATGTGCCTGGAATTAAAGATATTTACAAGGCCACTAGGTAATGTGGGGCATCTGACAGGAAGTGTGTATGTGTGCGTGTGCATGCTTACGCTATGTTTATTTGATCATGCTGTCGTCACCTAACAACTATAATTACTTAAATCAATACAATTAATCAACATGGTCAGCTTCTGTTATGGCTCTGCTCTCGTCAACCTTCTGTAGCGGGGTTGTTCCACCAATTCGGTGCCTTTTGAGTAGTGTAAAAAAAGTTTCATTTCACCAAATTTTTACATTGTCATAAAGAGCACATGTTCAACTTAATAAAAAAACACGTTTTTTCGTTTAAAAAAAATGACTATAGTATGTGCCTATTAAGTGCCAAATAAAGTAACGGGGTTGACCGTAAGAGGGTTGACGATTTCTTCTTAAATCAGCCATAAATCCCCTTGTGACAGGGGGAATGGATGCTTGTTGTGTGCAGCAGGGAGTTGCAATTTAATGCAAGCATCACAATGAAATGTAATTGTAAAAAAGATTATAGCCTGTCTACAGTATCTATGAGTAACAGGGTTGACAGGTTAATGCTCGACCCGCTCAGTTTTCCAACACAAAACTCCAGCAAATGGTCAAAAAGAGTAGAACCAGCTCAACTGATTTTATTCTATGCTTTGACTATTAGATGTTCAGTGTTTCTTTAGAAAAAAATATTTAAATATTTCACCATATTCAAAAGAGAGTTCAGTTCACGTAACAGGGTTGACCTTAAAATGAGGGACAGACGTAAATGAATCACTAATCACATGAAATCAATAATCTTCAGAAATTTCTTTGTCAAAACAACAAAATAACCAGGGCTTTACAATGATGGTGAAATTTGGAGAACGTTTGGGATTAAGTGGGTTAAAATCTTCCTAGAAGTGACACAGAGTTGAATGATGAATTTTGGCACAGATCTAATTTCTTGAATTCTCCATGTGATCTAAATTAAAGGGCACTTCCTTTAATATCACAGTCTTTTAAAATTCAATATTGATGCACAATTTCTACTTAAAGCCACTCTTTTCGTGGAACGACCCAATAATCGTTCCTTTCAGTCAGCAACCCCATCATTCATTTCATTCAATAGCTTTAATTCTGCTCCTTTCAACTCTTTCCATATAACTGTACTTGATGTGTGTTGACTGTAGTCCAGAAAAGACTGTTCCAAACGACATCCTATTCCCTATAGATACGACCCTGGTCAAAAGTAGTGCACTATTATGGGAATAGGGTGCCATTTGAGACGCAGGCGATGAGCATTGAATATAGTCCAGACAGAGACTGTTTTCTTGCTGAAAGGAGGAAAGCCAACCCAATTAATCAAACTGTTATATTTAATGAAAGCAGACATTTTTAATGTCATGAGCATACGCTCCTTCAGTAGATAGAGTTGACCTTGGTGGGTGGATGGTGAAATAGATCTACCAGAAAATATTAGTTTGGGTTTGTGTTCCTTCCTGATGACCATAATGGAACCTCTAAACTTCAGATCGATTGCCATGGTTATTACACAGAACAGAAGAAACCTCTGCTACAGTACTTGAACTGAAACACATCTCTGTCCTATTTCTGTCCTAGATAGCAATCAAGGAAATAAAAATTCCTATTCTGAAATGATAAAGGCTTTAAGAATTGCACAATACTTTTGGATGGCTCTCCAATTAAGCTGAATTTGCAATTCAGATCTGATCTTCTTCTGATCTCCCAATCCAGCCTGGTCTCCCATTCCCAACACTGAATAACCTTACCAATGATCCATTTATAACCTGGGTGGATTTGATGGCTCCTCCATGAGATCTCATCCTCCATGCTTCAGTGGAAACCAGATGACCTTGGACTGGAAGGGAGTGAGAGAGAATGTGTGTGTGTGTGTGTGTGTGTGTGTGTGTGTATGTGTGTGTGTGCAAGCGTGTGTGCATACAGGTGTGTTTCGTTTGTGTGTGTGCATCTAGAAACTGGCATGGTCAACATTGAGGAAGGGCTAGGCCAAACATACAGTTGAAGACGGAAGTTTACATACACCTTAGCCAAATACATTTAAACACAGTTTTTCACAATTCCTGACATTTAATCCCAGTAAACATTCCCTGTCTTAGGTCAGTTAGGATCACCACTTTATTTTAAGAATGTGAAATGTCAGAATAATAGTAGAGAGAATGATTTATTTCAGCTTTTATTTATTTCATCACATTCCCAGTGGGTCAGAAGTTTTCATGCACTCAATTAGTATTTGGTAGCATTGCCTTTTAAATTGTTTAACTTGGGTCAAACGTTTCGGGTAGCCTTCCACAAGCTTCCCACAATAAATTGGGTGAATTTTGGCCCATTTCTCCTGACAGAGATGGTATAACTGAGTCAGGTTTGTAGGCCTCCTTGCTCGCACACGCTTTTTCAGTTCTGCCCACACATTTTCTATAGGATTGAGGTCAGGGCATAGTGATGGCCACTCCAATACCTTGACTTTGTTGTCCTTAAGCCATTTTGCCACAACTTTGGAAGAATGCTTGGGGTCATTGACCATTTGGAAGACCCATTTGCGACCAAGCTTTAACTTCCTGACTGATGTCTTGAGATGTTGCTTCAATATATCCACATCATTTTCCTTCCTCATGATACCATCTATTTTGTGAAGTGCACCAGTCCCTCCTGCAGCAAAGCACCCCCACAGCATGATGCTGCCACCCCCGTTCTTCACGGTTGGGATGGTGTTCTTCGGCTTGCAAGCAACCTCCTTTTTCCTCCAAACATAACGATGGTCATTATGGCCAAACAGTTCTATTTTTGTTTCTCAAAAAAGTACGATCTATGTTCCCATGTGCAGTTGCAAACCGTAGTCTGGCTTTTTATGGAGGTTTTGGAGCAGTGGCTTCTTCTTGCTGAGTGGCCTTTCAGGTTATGTCGATATAGGACTCGTTTTTACTGTGGATATAGATACTTTTGTACCTGTTTCCTCCAGCATCTTCACAAGGTCCTTTGCTGTTGTTCTGGGATTGATTTGCACTTTCGCACCAAAGTACGTTCATCTCTAGGAAACAGAACACGTCTCCTTCCTGAGTGGTATGACGGCTGCGTGGTCCAATGGTGTTTATACTTGCATACTATTGTTTGTACAGATGAACATGGTACCTTCAGGCGTTTGGAAATTGCTCCCAAGGATGAACCAGACTTGTGGAGGTCTACCATTCTTTTTCTGAGGTCTTGGCTGATTTCTTTTGATTTTCCCATGATGTCAAGCAAAGAGGCACTGAGTTTGAAGGTAGGCCTTGAAATACATCCACAGGTACACCTCCAATTGACTCAAATGATGTAAATTAGCCTATCAGAAGCTTCTAAAGTCATGACATCATTTTCTGGAATTTTCCAACCTGTTTAAAGGCACAGACAACTTAGTGTATGTAAACTTCTGACCCACTGGAATTGTGATACAGTGAATTATAAGTGAAATAATCTGTCTGTAAACAATTGTTGGAAAAATTACTTGTGTCATGCACAAAATAGATGTCCTAACCGACTTGCCAAAACTATAGTTTGTTAACAAGAAATTTGTGGAGTGGTTGAAAAACGAGTTTTAATGACTCCAACCTAAGTGTATGTAAACTTCCGACTTCAACTGTATGTTGTAACTGCTGTGAGCGAGCGGGTGGTTGTCTCAGTCATTGTGGGAATGGTTCGCTGTCAGGTGTCTCCTTTCCATTTCCAAGAACTACGTTCCAAAGGGTTTATTATTTTATCCAGCCAGATTGGAGTTAGTAGCCAAAGTCCCTTTATTGTTGGTGGTGGTGGGTCTGCGAATACGTTTGAATTTTTTTTTGAGTGCAGCCCGCCTGCGGATATTCAAGGATCTTTCGTTTCTTCTCAGAAGTCATTGGGTTTAAGGGGTTGTCTCAGTTGCTATGGCAACACTTCAACTCTGTAACCAATTAAAGTCAACCAGTATAAAACCAGAAGAGAGGGTGAGTGAATGGGCAGGATATTGGCTGTGTACCTCAATAGCAGAATAACATATACTTCATCTAAGCCTTGATTACAATGTATATAGGGGTGTATGCAGACCTGGGTTCAAATACTATTTCAAATGTTTCATAATTCGAACATTTGCTTTAGCCTGTGTCTGGAGTGCTAGGTGGGAGGGGTTTACACTTTTTGGGACTTTTCTATGGGCTCCATTGCAACAGGCATGCTCAATCAAGAACAGATACAAGTATTTGGAATGATTTCAAATAGTATTTGAACCCAGGTCTGATGCTCACATCCCTTAAAACATTTATCCAGGTGCTGGTTTAGAGAGAGTAGAGTCGTGCAGTAGAAGAGCACACGAAACAAGACAGAGCCTGCAATTGATAGGGGTTGATGCCTCTTTTCTATCAAGCCAGTGCTGTAGTCTACTGAGTCAACACATGGTCAAATGTATTCCAGGAAAGAAAGGCTTTCTGATGCAAGGTGTGGTCAGCTGGGTGGAATGCGAGCACTTTATCGGTGTGTCAGCTTGGTGTTGTGTGTGTGTGCCTTTGTGTGAATGTGTGTGTGCATGTGTGTCTGAACCATTGTGCAAACCCTGATGACTTCCCTGCATCACTCAGCAACAGAGCAGGGTCAACTCTCGGCTCCCTATCTGCCACAGTGCATCTGAGGACACACACACACACTCACACACACATACACACACACTTCCAGATATGTGACAGAAAGTCAAAACGGCAGGATCTCACACTCCATGTATTCGAGCGCTGAAGATCAGCGCTGTAGCGTGGTTGAGCAGACATATGCAGTGTTTACCGTGAATGCAGTCTCTGCGAACGTGGAAACATTGCCTTTACATTTCAATCACGCTACAACGCTGATCTTCGGCACTATTGATTGAATCCAGCCCGTCAACTCAGTGACTCTTCATTGCGTCACACATAAACACAAATCCTCCTCGTCTTTGTGGCGCAATAAAAACCGAAGCCAAATTCCAAACAAGGGTCCAAAAAATGTGGTTATCTTTAACTTCTCGGCGAGAAGTTGATAAATGGTTGTGTTCCGGGTTGTTTATATTGACACGTCTAATGTTCTGTAAACGTCTGCTGACTCCTACTCTTGTTCTGGGACTTGGCCGAGGAGAAGGAGACCCAAGCAAAGTTTGGCTCCTGAATTAGAGATGACTCATGTTCTTTAAGAATAATTTGTTCATCAGTGTTCTCTCCACTGCTCTGTTATATAACCTTCTTCTTCTTCTTCTATGGTATAGAAAGGTTTATAGGCCTCTATAGGAAAGTCTGTCATGTGGAACGCCACTACCACTCTAAAGGGAACACATTTTTTCCCTACTTTAAAAACAGTACGGGAGGACCCTAACTTGCTCTACAGGAGATCATTGATAGCCTAAGCCACTGGAGGCTCAGAGACAGTAATTTATCATTAATAATACATTTTGTTTACGTTCTTATGTCAGGGCTCTGGGTAGATACGTTTGTTTGGAAAGGTGTAATTTAAATGTGCTTAATGGCCGTTGGGGATGAGGAAGGGAAAACAGGAAGTGGATGCAAGGAGAACGAGAGTGGGTGACAATGTAAACTTGGGATTTTCTCCCATCATTATCCAGTTCAGTTACTGTAAGTCAGCCCTCATAGCTGCCTTTCAACATACCTGCCATAAAGTGTTATAGGCGAATCTGCAAGACAGAGGAATTCATGTGGGCTTAGTAAATATCAAACATGTCACAATTTCTGTGAACATACAGTATAGTTGCTGCCTTCCTCTGTATCCCCTCTATCTCTCTCTCTCCTCTCTGCCTCTGTCTCGCTCTCTCTCCCTTCTCTCTCTCCTTTCTGCCTCTGTCTCGCTCTCTCTCCCTTTTCTCTCCCTTTATCATCTCTCTCCCCCTCTCTCT